>NC_089753.1:2480019-2490019 GCF_040412425.1 Macrobrachium rosenbergii | reverse complement strand
TGCATTGCTACCCTAAAACAATTCATGTGGTATTTATATATTTCTCTTCTTTCTTTAATTCCTATTATCTTCTGTAATTTCTTTCAAATGAACACCATATTCTTTGGAAGCTTTAGTTTCAGGTCAGTGGCCCCTGTAGGCTTGTTTCATATGAATAAGGTTCATATAAATTTCATTTGTTGGTATTGATATCTCAGCCTTTATGTCTTTAACTTTGTGCTTGCATACATAAGAGTAATTCTCAGTAAAAATGTAAGATGAGAAAGTTTCACCGTATTCATATCGCCTTTACCAATTGCAATGCAAATTGCAGAATCGATAGGGGGGGATGTCCTTCACTAGGTTTCACGGCTTTGTTGTCTTAATACATTTCTATGTTAATGGCTGCCTTCAAGTTTGTTGTGCTTATTCTACAACTCTAAAATATGAAGCTGGATCAGTACAGACCATTCAAGTTACAGGGTCATCAGTTGCACTTAAAGTTGCAGTGAATTTTCATATGTGCAAGTGCATCTTTAGTTTTATTCATGGAAAATCCTCACTCTTTAATCCTTCCTATTAATCTTGTTCCTTCTGCCCAAACTGTCCATCAGTCATTACATTAAGAAATGAATGCAACTATATATACAGCACTACTGACATTGTGATTTCACACATAAGGGAATGCCGTTTAGGCATAGGTCATGAATAATTTTACATGTATTCTGGAAGCCCACTGAAGTAACCCATTAAAACCATATCATCTTCAAATACAAGCATGCAAGAAATTTCATTCACAACATCACAAGTGTTTTCAATAATGGGTCAGAGATGACTTCACTAGTGAAATGAAATAAAATAAATGAATTCTGGGTCACAATGTGGTTCACCCACAAGGTGTCATGATTTTATGAATAGGTAACAGGCTAAAGGGCCTCTAGGAGTTACACTTCTAGGGTCGCAAAGCTTCAACTTGTACATTCCACGCTGCATTGGCACACCTCAGCTTAGCTGCCAGGGTCAGCCTTGCTCCCATGTGATTATGAGTCACTGACATCACCTGAACCACATGGTCTGGGTTGTCCCCAACATTGTTACTGTAAGCACTTTTCCATCCACATGTGCTATCAAAAGTGAATCAAATCTCAACAATGAATCAGTTTACTATGGCTTCCCATGTATAACTTACCTTTACATTGGTGATTCCTTGTAGTGACCTCATAGACTACATGGTTCCCAGCCTAACAACAACCATTACTAACAGACTAATTACTACACTTGCTTTCCCTCTAAAGCTTTTAGTTCTCCTCCAAACCAATCAGTAGACAAAAGCATGGTACTCAGACTGAACTGCTGGTGACTAATGTACTAAATAACAGCCATGCCTACCAAAACATAGCCACTAATGGTTTAATGTGGTGCTTAAATCCTTGATAGCTCTTCCCTGAGAGTGTTAAGAAGATTGTTTTTATAGCATGGTAGATATAAACTGTGGATCTCACACTAAACCCTAGCAACTAATGGACTAAATACAACCACATCTACTACTTAGGAACAGTCATGTAAAGGTTCTAATATGTCTTGAGCTTGACAAAGCAGTCAAAGTATGTCCTCAAGGCAATCCCTGACACTCTCTTCCCCAGCATTGTGCTCTGGCTGGACAGGCATGGGAAAAGGATCACCTATAAAGAGCTCCATCATGGAGTTCTTCTGGCTCCCACCCATCCATAATAGAAAACCTTTGATGTACCCAACATGCCATGGGGAGAGGGGCCCAGTTGCACATTAGCTAGGGCATCCATGGATGAGTTCAAGTCCCATCTTACCTTGCCAGAACTTTATGCATACTGCAGACCACATAAGGTCAACCTATCTAAGGAGATTTGGCCACACTGTCTGCTGACCAACATCCATGCCACCCTGCCAATTGCCAAAAGTATGCCCATGGTGGACCACCTAAAGAAGACAGATGAGTTGCCGAAGGTCTCCAAAGCCTCACAGCACACAGCCTCTGCCATCTGTGAGATCAAGGATGACCAAAGTGAAGAATGAGTTAAACGCTGTGCTTGGATGTTTGTATAAGTCATGGCACCTAGCTACCCACACACTCCTAGCCAGCCCTACTGTCCATCTGTTACCATAAATTCAGAAAAGCAACCAGGAGCTGCATCCCCAGCTGCAGCTGGAAAAGAAATGACTAGGATGAACACTCAAAGCAATAATGGTGGCCACCACAATATCTCTGGATGCCTCTCCACCAGATTTTCTGTCTCTGGCAGTGCCTGCAGTAAGAGGTTCTTGCTGGCACCTTCAGATCGATGGTACCAGCACAAAAGAAATCTACCACCAGCAACCACCCAAGACCCAGCTGCAGCTTGTAGTTGTTGGCCAATGACAGCCCCATGGGATCCTATGGCCACCAAAACCTTGTCCCCCACCTGATGATGAAGAAATACAGGTGGTAATAGGCACTATGGGCCATTCATGGACTGCCAGCTTATGGATACATCCACTTTCCAAATGACACAACTCTCAACGATGGTCAGACAGCCACCTATCTTGTTAGTAGAGACCAGTTACCCACACCACCTCCTGCAGAAGTTTCTCATCTTCTGGCCAGACCTTTATCAGACTCCCAGGATACCTGTCAAAGGCAGCATCTTCCATAAAAACATGTCACTTGGTCAAGTCTTAAGTTCTGCCACCTGCTTCTAAAAAGAGCTTTGGAGAGATGGAATAGATTGGCCTTTAACAGAAGGCCTCCAATGCTGGGCCTCTCTACTTCACAAGGTCAAGAAAACTAACAAATCTGTGGAGAATACAGGCAACTAAACATTCAAGCAGAACCTGATCACTACTCACTTCCCAATGTAGTGAACATCATATTCACCCTCCATGGGGCAAGGATCTTCTCCAAGTTTGGCTTAATGAAAGGGTGCTTTAAGTTTCATCCCAACAAAAAGATATCCCTAAAATGGCAATAACCTTACCCTTTAGAACATGAACCTTCAATTACCTGACATTCAGCATCCAGAGTTCAGGGGCTACATTCCACAGACTGATGGACAACATCCTTGGAGACCTCCCCCTCTGTATCTTCTGTATCAGTTACACATGCATAGTCTCCAAAAACCAAGAAAAACACCAACATGTCAAGACTGTGCTGTCCCTCCTACAGGACAATGGCCTAATCATCCATCCCAACAGGAATGGTAAATTATTACCACAGACTGCTTTCTCAACATTGCCAAAATTGTGGCTCCATTCTACGAGACCCTCCTTATCACCAATACCAAGACATTTCCATGGAAGCTTCCCACAACAAGATGCCTTCTAAACAACTAAGAAAGCACTCGCTTGCCAATGCTACAATAGTGGCATTCCCTAAAATCCAACACTGCACAAAGGTGGGCACACAACAACAGACTGAACTGGCAACCCTTGCTACCCATATTTTCACCACTACAAATTCGGAATAATGGCCAGAAACTGCACCCCCAGATGAAGATGGAGAAAAAATGAACAAGGCAGCAGCCAAAAGAAAATAAAGGTAACCACCAAAACCATGACCAACAGCTGCCACATATCACCACTCACTATTGGATACGGCATTATTCAAATAGTTGTACCTGCACTGACAAACAACTGCTGATGTCCACTAAACACCCAGTTGCACCCAGTGGCTGCCAGCAGCTTGGCACATAACATCATGTGGACTTCAAACTTCACCCTCCATGAAAAGGGAAGAAAATACAGGTGGGGGTTCATCATCACTGATGTTCAGACACACCTACTTGGTGCCAGCATCCTTGAGTACTATGGGCTGAATGGTCCCCCTCTCCATGGTTCCTGAAAAGCCACCCATATCATCTGTAGGACCCATGGATGTACACCTATGACCCTGCCATGAAAGACATGGTGGAAAAAACCCTACCAATTCCTCAATGTGGCACGTATTGCCAGGTGCAACAGCCCTGATCTGAAGGCGTAACTACCTCGGGTCCTCCCCACACTCCACTGCTGCACATCTGTTTAGCTGCCAAAGTTGGCAGCCATCATGGAGCACCTCTCTACCAAGTAATTGTAAGTCACCAACATCACCTGAACAACATGGTCGGGGTTTTCCCCCCACATTGTTATTGTTACACTTTTCGATCTGCGCTCTGTATCGAAAGCAAGTTAGAACTTGACAGTAAATGAGCTTACACGAGCATCTCTTGTTTCACTTCCTATTACAAACTTATTAGTTAGCAATAGGAAACTTACTGATGACGGGGTTACAATTATTCTAAGTTATAATTAAATACAATTCCAATGTTATAGTATGTAGCTTACAGGTATACCAACATTTTTAAGTACGGGTTATAGCCGGTTTTATTCTTGAGATTACAGGATTACAATTAAATTAATATCAATTATTGAGTTGGTAAATATATTTCTTTTGAACTTCAAAGTTGTAATACTCAAAGGTCTACTCCTGGCCTGATTGAAACAAAACAAAACATAAAAGAAAGAAGAGGGGGCAGAAAACAAAAGAGTGGGCTTTATCCCCATCTCGTGAAGGAAGGAAGCTCATGAAATCTAGAAAAATACAAACAAAGAGAATTTCAGAGGGAAAATGTGGGAAGAGGTAGTTTGACGTGTGTTAAGAGGTCTTGAAAAGAGGAGAGACTCTTCACACTCCATGGAACATTAGCAGGAACATTACGTGTAAAAAAGATGATAGTCCCACTAATATGGTTTTTATTCATATGTAGAGAAAGTATGTTTTTTTTCCAGAGTCAGGAATTTGAAACCCCATTACTGGTAACATTCAAATAACCTGTCAACAGGTTATTTGAATATTGCTTCTTCGATGAGTAGGAAAAGAGCACTACCAATTACCATCAATATTTGGAAATTGCATTTTCCTCTTTGTTTTCCTTTTTTGTTTCTTATCACAGCACTTGCAAGTAATGCTTCCTTGGCATTGTGCTGGACTGATTTGCATATCATCTCTCATTTTTATTACTTTCATTTTCTTGTTTTCCTTCGTGCTTCCTTTGTTGGAAATTCATATCGATTTTCATTTCCTGTCTGATTCATTAGAACTTCCCCCCCCCTCTCTCTCTCTCTCTCTCTCTCTCTCTCTCTCTCTCTCTCTCTCTCTCTCTCTCTCTCTCTCTCTCATCCATATTACGTGAATTCAGCACTTCTTTCGTCCCTTTCATGACTTTCCATATCCATGGAAGTTCCCTTCCAAAGCATAGCTATATTGGGCGTGTATACCGAATCAGTTTATAATTCCCTTGTGCACAGAGTTCCTTTGTTTCTATTGTTGTTTCTGACAACTTGATGACATCAGTTTGCCAAATTCCTCAGCTTTGCATGAAAGATGTTTTCTGGACATTATTGTTTCCGCTATTTTTGTAGAAGTTAATTATTAGTGTTAGCTGTCTTTAACTCCCGAATAACACCTGTGTAACTTATTCCTCACCTTTGCATCAAAGAATGCTTGCAAGGGAGTCATCTGAAAGAGTATCAGTTGCTGCAATTTATGCCATCGCCTCCCTTTCACCAAAATGATCAATATAGCCAGAATGCTTCGTGATACGTCATCCCTTCCTTCATCTTCCCAACCAATCTCTGTTTATCTTGTGCGTGCTACCGTCGTTTCTTTATACTCATCTGTAAACTACTATCTTTATTTTTCCGTTTATTGGTAATTCGGTTTTTGTTTAGTTTGATTTTCATGTGTGTTTGAATTTACTTTTCTTCCCATAACATTGTTTGCTTTTCATCACATTTGGCAGTCTGACTATGATTTCCTGGTGGGCAAGTTCCTAGCCTTTCGGGCTTGGTCCGTGTAAGTTTGTTATCATTGTGAATAGAAATAGAAATTTCGTAATTTTACTTCTTTTGAGGATAAATTCCCCGTTTTTTCTTTTCTTTTTTTTTCTAAATTAAATTTGGCAAACTCATGCGCAATTTGTACGCTGTTGAAGGAAACCCATATAACTGCAATGTTTTGAACTATGAGCATCAAAGGCCCCTACGTTATAATCTGCAAACTGAAATTTTATTGAACCTCTGTAGAAACATTTTCTCCAGGAATGTAAGCAAGAGAGTAATATTCAGGAAGTGGGCTTAAGCCCTTGTAGAAATTTGCTCATCAGAAAAACCTACAAGAGAGCTGATGTTTTGCGATGTACTGAGGAAGTAAGCATGGCTTTCTTCCTAGTTTCGGTAAGGAAATTCACCAGAGAAAACGGGAAGCAGGCCGCCACGGGGTAACTAAGGCAAAAAAAAAGAAAAACCGCCGACGAGAAGTGGTTTCCAGAAGGTCGTGAAGGTTATTGCATAAAGTCGCATCCTGAACTTTATTGGCAAATTAGCCTCTGCCGTTGCCTCGGTTGGGGTGTTATAGAGCCGATGGGAATGTTCGTGAGTATTAACTCGGTTATTAAGACATTAGCTTTGCTCTCCCATAGCCATATAAGAAGCCGACCTTTGCCTCCAAGACTTTGGGAGGAAAGACGGGTTGTTCACCCGATAAATGGGGCTGCTGAACTGCCACCCAGTAATGGCGCTCTGTATGTTATGGAGGATTCACTGATGAACTTTCCTGTTTCTAAATGAACTTTCTCCTTTCGAAGACAAGCTTGGGCCTCCTTCCAGTTGAAGAGAGTCAAGATTCATTCATTTTTTCAAGAGAATATTTTTTTCCAAGGAATATTGGTGGCCTTTACTTCTCTTGTTATTAATACCTTGATTATAAGTTTTGCGTTCATAGTTTGCCCACTTTTTGTCATCATAAATACCTTAAGGCAAAATTTCTTACATTAGAATCTTGTTTTCTCTTCGATTGTATTTTAATCTAGCAATAGTTGCGCAACACCGGCCCTCGCTCACAACAGGAGCCTGTAGAAGGAAGTATCCATTCGAAACTTCTTGTGTAGAGTGCATATTCTATTTTTGACATCTCCAAACTGAATATAAAACTTGAAAATAATTTTCGAAATATTTCACATTTCTTCAGTTGGTTGCCTTCGGGGGCGCAAGGTGGTTATCAGTGTCTTAGTTACTTCTCATTCTATTAGTACTTGAGTGAATTCGACTTCAAAATGTCTAACGTTAATTCGTAGGCGATGATAAGAACGACGCAGCGTTTCAACAATTCATCGGTAAAAGCTGGGAAGGTTCTTTTGATTTCTGGCTTGCATATGTTGCCCTTGTAAGTTTCTGACAGCTGATTGCAGCTCAGGGAATTTTTTTACTTTTTTATTGTATACGACGCCTGAAAATTATCTGTACAGTTTTTGTGCTTATTTATTTGTTTCGTTTTGTTTCTACAACCCAATGGTTTGGGAAGCCGAAACTTCCAGTACTATCTAGAGCCACGTGCTGCAGTCACTTGTCCCACCCTTGATCAATTGTTCGTAAAAATCCCCGCGTAACAAACACGCAAGTAGACAAGCAAACTGGCAGGGGTAATGAATGGTATTTTGTCTCACCAAACATCAACGGGGACCTTTGAGACAGACATGCAACCTTCACACAGGGCGTAGGAGTGGCAGGATTTTCTTTCCATCTCTCTCTCTTCACCTCCCTCTTTCCATGCTTATGCTCTCCTTTCATACGTTGCTCCGTCATCCTCTTCCACTTCTCTGTATCCGACTTCTTTCTTCTCTTCCCCTCCTAAGTACTACCCCTTCCTACTTCTTTTCTCCTCCTTGTCTTCTATGCGTTGCTTCTCTCTCTCTCTCTCTCTCTCTCTCTCTCTCTCTCTCTCTCTCTCTCTCTCCACCTTTCCTCGCCCATATCTTCCCGCATTCCTCTTTCATCCCGTACCTATCCCTCTTAGGCACGTCCCCCGATTCCTCTTTTGCCTTCTCCTTCCCAGTACACTTCCTCAATCTTCCCTTGCCTCTTTCCTATTGTACATTACCCCCTTCACCTTCGTTATTCGTCCCTTACCCCTCCCCCTCTGCCGCCTTCACCTCCTTATTAACTCTTTCTCCCTAGATGACAATTCATCACTTTCCCCAACTCTGCTCGTCGTCAGAAACGTATTCATCTCGCTATCGGAACCGAACTCCTAATCATCAGTTACTGTCAGAGGCCGTCTCTAAACATTCATCACCGTTGACTCATCCCTGCGACTCATCTCCGCCAAAAAAGGGGGAATCTTCACCTGTTCATTGCGAACTCATCACTCATCAGCCAAATTTGCTCCTCGGCAGCATAAAGGACAGCCATCTTGGTATATATCATTAGCAGGATGCTCTGACCGGAGGTGATAAGGGGAGATGCTATTGACACCCGTATTGGTAGACGTCTTAAGGGTGATATGAGCATCAATAGACATAAACTTTTGGTTTTCGTATCTTATGGGATTTTCGGAGCTAACGACTGGAGCCATAAGGTTGATACCAAAATGTAAGGTCCCAGATATTTGCGTCAGGTTAGGCCAGGTCGAAGGTCGCGACGAGATAACAAATGATGTTTGCATCTCTTGCGGTTTATTAGGTTGAGTTACGATTGCCCACACATAAGTGTAAATGGCAACTATATTATTATAAAAAAAATGCGTTTCATCATACAATCTACAAAGAAAAACTTCAGAGTTATTTTCAGAGGCATGTTGTAACTGTTTCAAAGAAACCAAAATTAGTTAAGTTTTTAAAAGGAAAAAATTAACTGAATTTTCAAAGATATATTTTTAACTGAAAGTTTTCCCTATGCGTGTGTACTGAAATTTTATAGATAATCATTTAACTGAAAAAATTCCGAGTAAGAATGAGCTTTGACTCATAATTATCAAATGAAAAAAATATGCAATACTGTCAAATAGTCAAGCTAACATATAGTTAGCTTGACTATTTGACAGACAAAGAGTTTCTTTTTATTTACTGACAGTTAAAAAATGTAGTGTTGTGATTTTTTAAAATGTAGATTTTTTGAACATGCTATTTATAAGATAAAATTTTCAATTACAAAAATTTTACTCAGCGATTATTTTCCAAGAAAAAATACCCCTGATTACTTCAAAGCTAAAAAAGTTGTTCTTCACTGAGTTTTTCAAAGAGAAATATACTTTGAGGACTAGACATAGCTCTTCAGTTACAGATATGTTGTTAATATAAATAAATGAGCACAAACCCGTCACCTTCTTTTCATTAATGGGTCAGATTTATAACATTTCTTATCTTATTTACGTCAATGGGCCCCTTTTCATACATGAAACAATTAGAAGCGTGTGTGCAGCTGCAGCTGTAGTCCTAATAATTTAGAAATGCTTTCGTGGGTCTTCTTCAGTTTATCATCATCACTGTTCACTTGATTTAATTTTTAAAATAATACTATCCATTCATGCATTCTTGGACCTTCTCATGCAGTTTTGCACAGGAAATTCACCTCTAACATTCTCATGGCATTGTGATGTTAAATGTTTAGTCCTAATGTTAGAGATGACCGGAAATTGGCGTTGTTTTATGGAACCACATACTATAGTGTTGGTCTCCTGTTTTTCTGCCGACATCAAGCACTAGCATCATCATTATCATTAATATTGTAGATAGCAGTAGGTAGTAGTACTAATAATAATTGTTTTATTATTATAATTACCTTCCACTCCAACCCATTAATCCAATTTTCATTTACATTCCAATGCTTTCTTTCGCACGGGAGGTAATTAAAGGGATGTTTATTATTTGTAATTAATATAATTGTGTTGTCAATTTGCCAAAGTGTCATAATTGGCCTTTCTCATCCCAAGCTGTACTCGGCGCATTCTTCTCAAGGTCAGAGCGAAGCACATCCTCCAACTGCAGGCTTCGTCACTGCTTCTTTCCATCGACGGCTAGGCTTCGGGATTTTCTTCCTTTTCTTATTTTTACTTTAGCTTGGTGGTGAAAAAAGCCAAGTCTGGGATAACAGAAGCAGGATGAAATTCCAAAGGGAAAGAACACGTCCTCGGTTCATGCAGTGAAAAGGAGGGACGCTCTACCTAACGAATTAGAAGTAGAGTTGTAGAGCTCTC
>NC_089753.1:2462519-2470019 GCF_040412425.1 Macrobrachium rosenbergii | reverse complement strand
AGTCTTGGGAATCTAAGACATAGGTTCCTCAACAAAATTTAGACCATATGCATATACTATATGCGCATTTTTATGTATAACATATATATATTCTCAGATAAGATTTTATACACACACACACACACACACACACACACACACACACACACACATATATATATATATATATATATATATATATATATATATATATATATATATATATATATATCTTCTTCTTCTTTTAACGTGCTTTTATTCCCATTTTTGTATGGGGTAAGCACGATGCCTTCTTTGAATAACTTTTTGATTTGGCTTTGGGGTAGACCTGTGGTCTCGATCGGCTGCCCTGCCTGACATCGCTTAGACCCCGGTACGTATGTTTCATGTATCATACCCGACCCAACGCCCTTTCTTCCCAGCAGCGAGAAGTTATTGCGCGGGTATGGCGAGAGTTCGAGACGTGTGACATGTTTGTTATGTTTTTAGAAGGTGTTGTAGTGGCTTTGTTCTGTGTGTGTATTTAGTCTGTAACATCCATTTGCTTTTAAGCAAACCTATCCGTTGATTACATATATAACCCTGGGATGTCTACACGGATATATATATTTATATATATATATATATATATATATATATATATATATATATATATATATATATATATATATATATATATGAGTGTGTGTGTGTGTGTGTGTGTGTCTGTGTGTGTGTATGTGTATATATATAATTTTAGATATTTATTATATAAAACTCCTTTTAATTTTGGGGGGTTTCTTATTTAATTTCATTAGGGCGTTAATTACGTAGACGTTTGACGCCAGTTTTAGATACCATGAATCAACCAATCACTCTTCTTAGGTAAATTAAATGAATTATTCCCATCAGTGAAATTCACTCTTGAAATGGAAAATGTCGGTAATCTATCCTTTTCGGACTATACAACACAGAAGTAATAATAAGTTTAAATACAGTGCACAGAAAATCCACCACTATGCGTACCTACTGTATGTACATTTCTATTCTGGCCAAAGCAGTAAGGTAAAGAAATCAGTTTTCATGTTCACGTTTCAAGAGCATAATGTATATGTTGCATCAGCTGCTTGATGAACCGATAGATATTATGAGGAATACAGGCAAATAATTGAAATATCCAAATTCTGTATCAGACAACGCCTTTAGAGCTGCAAAAAGGACTTATGATAACAACAGAGAAACTTTAACACACAAGCTGCTTGCTTTACCATATAGTAATAATTATTTTAAAGATATTCCCCATCTCCTTAAAGACTTCGGAGTTAATGCAGCGTTTAAGGATAATGATACAATGAAACAAGCACTTATAAAGAACTCTCCTTACAATAGTAGAGGATGTGTATATCAAAATCATTGTAAGTTATGTGACAATTTTTTACAGTGGTCGAACTGGAAAATCACTGGAAAAGAGAACAGAACAGCAAAAAAAAAAAAAAAAATGTACGAAGTATGCCTAAGAGAACAGTGCAATTTTCGGTCATGTTAATGAAATGAAATAGAGGATGAAATCTTAGCGGGCAATCGTCGAGTATGCGCTCCTCCAGGGAGCACATGAAGATATTAGCGAACGCAGGGTCAATGAGAGAACCCATGGCCATGCCATCTACTTGTTTAAATAGTTTACCGTTAAAAACAACTGGCAGTGCTGGAAACTGCTTATGTTGTTAACGGTAAACTATTGAGACAAGTAGGTGGCATGGCCATGGGTTCTCCCATTGGCCCTACGTTCACTAATATCTTCTTGTGGTCCCTGGAGGAGCGCAAGCTCGACGATTGCCCTCTAAGATTTCATCCTCTTTTTTTTATTCTAGGTATGTCGATGATACGTTTGTTCTCTTCAAGGGTGAATACGAGGCTGATCTCTTCCTCGACTACGTGAATACATTACACTCGAATATGAAATTTACCATAATATAGGAGAACAACTGTTTGTCATTCCTTGACGTTCAAGTATATAGACGAGAGAATTCTTTTAACACCACGATTTTTAGAAAGAAAATTTTTACAGGACTCGGATCTAATTTTTATAGTAGCTGTTATTTTAATTTCAAGATTAATTCCATTTTTACCCTTCTTGATAGAGCACTGGTCCTCACATCTAACTGGAATGCCTTTCATAATGAGATTTTATTTCTAGTTAATTTCTTTAAAGGTAACTGTTTTCCACCCAGGCTAGTATATAGAAAGTTAAATCATTTACTAAATAAGCATAATTTTCTCTAGAAGACCTGAAGTCCTAACGGTACAAAAAATGAATTTCTTTGCAACATTCCCATATATCAGTGACTTAACCTTTCAAAAAAGATTTACGAAAATTATCCATGAGCATTTCCCAGCCATATCAGCCAAATTGATTCCCAAAAATCCTCTTAGTATTGGCTCGGCTCTTTGTTTAAAGTAAAGGATCAGCTGTGTCCTTATACGTCCTCTGGTGTCATCTATAAATAGACTTGCCCTAAATGTATCTCAGGGATTTACATGGGATCCACCAGTAGGCTTCTTACTGTAAGATGCGCATTGATTCACGTCGGGGAGTTAGTTTCCGCACAGGTAGCAGAATCTCGAGCCCAAAGCACTCCAATATCAGGAACCATTCAAAACAATGTAAAACCTACATTGAGAACAAAGATTTTAGTGTCATCGGTCATACTGCCAACCCTCAAGATTTAACAATCCTAGAGTCGTTGTTTATAAAACAACTTGTACCATCCTTAAATACTCATACATCTGCTGGTCAGTTGTATTTAGCTTCACTTCTTACTGTGGTGGTTTCTTTCCATTTAGTTCCTTACTGTCTCACCTCAAGGTTGGTTGTGTTTTTAGTTTTATTTATTTCATTCTTACTCCGTAATATTTTAAATGTATTCTAAGACTGTACTTGGAATTGTTTTTTATCTTTTCTTATGCACAGCCCTGAGGATGTAATTCTGTAGATAATTACGAAACGTGGGCTATAAAATACAAAAGACAGCCTAGTGATGTGTGGTTTTCGTCCGTTTCCTCTGAATATATATATATATATATATATATATATATATATATATATATATATATATATATATATATATATATATATATATATATATATATATATATATGTGTGTGTGTGTATACACACAGATGATATCACAGATAAAGAAACAAAGCATGATGATTTGAAATTGTAAGTCACAGCTAAGTTGTCCAAGAGAAGTGACCAGACTAAATGCCGTACCCAAAGAGACATTGCAACTATGTCGGTTGTAATGTGAATATACAGTATGCTTATGGTCTGTAAGCTTAGGAAAGACTTAGGTACAATGCTGAAAGATGAAGCTTGTTTTTAGAAGACAGGAATTGCACAGAAGAAACATTTGTGCTGAGACAGACTGTGCAGCAGTGTACGGAATTTAAAACTCCCCATCTCGTGGCTTTGTTGATGACGAGAGGGCATTTGACAGCGCCACGGTAGTAGGACAGTGTCGAAAGACAGAGTGTTGAAAGACGAAATACAGAAAGACAAATTGTCGAAAGGACAAAGTGTCGAAGGGTCAAAATTTCGAAAGGACACAGTGTCGAGTGAACAACGTGTCGAAACATACCGTACTTGAAACAGATTACCAGAAAGCATAAGACTGATTTAACCATTTTATGTGTCATAAAAGGATTGGAGGATACAATATAACACCTCTTCTCTCTCTCTCTCTCTCTCTCTCTCTCTCTCTCTCTCTCTCTCTCTCTCTCTCTCTCTCTGCCTATATGTCCATTATGTAACCTTGCTTTGGACTGCAGGTAAGCTTTTCAGCACAACATTAATAAGCATCTGGACATTCAAACAAAAGTAAAGATTTAAAGATTTTATTTATAAGAAAATATACGTGTATTTTTATAAAAACTTTGTAACATAGCTATTGCATCAAAATTTACTGCGAGCGAAAGCTCTGAGATGCTCCAATCCAGCATTGACGTCATATGTATTAAAAATGCCTTTCAGTCTTTCGTTTAGGATTGTGTATTTTTTGTATTTTCTTATTACATTTCTGCCTTGGTGCATTTGTTCTAAAATCATTTCAGCGCTTGTTCCAGACGAATTTTTCTCAAGAGTTTGATCTCTGTAGGGTGACAAATTACCATTCTTTTATGAAATGCGTTATTGCAACCTTCGACTGAGTTATTAGTGTTTGGCATGTCATTTTGAACACTTTCGTGAACTGACGGCAAGTTGATTTCAAACACTGGCTTCCACCTTCTCTTCTTCCCCTTTGGGTGATACCCAACCATGTTACCTCAAAATATTATGAAAATTCTCCCAAGATTTCATCTGTCTCTTCGTCAAGAGATTCCATTATTTAATTGAACAAATCACAAACATCACTGGGAGGAAGAAATGTGAGTGCTTAATAACAAATGCATTGTTGTGCTCATTATACCATGTTTGCAACCCAAGGGCTTGGACTTTTCCTCACAGACATTGTCCGAAGTGAAAGAAACATCCATAAATTGCGGCTTCCTGGAACATTCTCCTCATTTGGTTGATGGCTGAACGTTCAAAATCAGCTGTGATTGAAACGGGATTTAATTGATGTTTATGCAAAAACTAAAAAATAGTGGATTAGGTGTTCTTATCTTTCTTTTCGGTGATGCACTATTCTAATGGTAAAGTCTTATTTTGAGCAACAAGACCATGAATGACATATACTGTAGTTGTTTTCCTTTAGGAGCCGGCTTAAATGTTCCATCGCAGAACCATCTTCTGTTAACCCTCAAAGTGTTGATGTTGTGGGTTGTCGAACAGATTTTTGTTTCATTTTCAGCAAACAATAAAAATGGCTCCCCTCTCGTGGTTACAGTCAAATCTTCATTCTTAAAAGTTGAACTGCGAGTTCTTCCTATTGTCCACGCAAGAGATTCCTTTTTAAGAAGCTTTCCGACTATGTCAACAGGAATATTGCTCGTACACTGACTTATTATAGACCAAGAGATTTCTTCATAGTGCTGGGACTTGTTTTTAATTTTATCTATAACTTTTACGGCCTCAATATGAGAACTGTCAGGTTGATGGGAATGCTCTTCAGTTCTGCGAATATTAAATTTTCGTCCTGAGTTATTGCTCTGCATTTACAAAAACGTCGTTTCTCATATTTCCAGTAACTACGTTCGCCTATCACTTTGTCGATGATGTATGCGCAGTCTTCGTGCAACAGCTTCCTTCCTCCCATTTGAGTCTTGATGATTTCCATTAAGAAATGAACTATAAAATTCAAGCCTCAAGGAAGTTACTGGTTATTGAAGCAAAAGGCCACGAGTTAGTAAGTAGTGTAAACATTTGGTAAGTTCTTAGGCCTAGGTAGCTAACTTGGTAGCTTATTAGTCAATTTGCTTACCTTTGAGTTAAACGATTAGTTTTAGACAATTAGTCAACTAGATACTTTTTTTTTGTTAGTGAGTTAGATCATTGAAAGGCCAGTCATACATGACTTTTCTCTCTCTCTCTCTCTCTCTCTCTCTCTCTCTTTCGATTTTTTGTCTTTACGACACGTTGTTCATTCGACACTTTGTCGACCCGTAACTTTGTCCTTTCGACATTTTGACCCTTGGACACTTTGTCTTTTCGACAATTTGTCCTTTCGACACTTTGTCCTTCGACACTCTGTTTGCGCACGCAGCACCACAGACCAATTTTACGGAAGGTCTTACGTCACTACGGCATTCCTGTTATATATTTGTGTAAAGCTGATTGAGATTACCCATGAACGAATTAGATGCAAAGTTCATGCTGAGCGGCTTTTGTCAAGAGAATTTCCAGTAAACTGTTAGGTGCTACGGGCGAATTTTATTTCACCTTTTGCTGTTTGCCTTTCTTATGGATTTTTATAATGAAAGAAGTGGTCAGAGACTCAAGAGAAGATTTAGATCCGGGTCACGATACAAACTGGACAGACTTGTAATATGCAGATGATTCTGTTTTAATCAGCCACACTCTTTTGTAAAACTTGCCTCACACAACAACACCTTATATATATATTTATATATATATATATATATATATATATATATATATATATATATATATATATATATCTTCATGAATATATAAAATATAATATATTTATATATATATATATATATATATATATATATATATATATATATATATATATATATTATATATATATATATATATATATATATATATATATATATACACACACATTTATAAATATGATACATGCATTTTTATATTTATATATATATATATATATATATATATATATATATATATATATATATATATATATATATAGAGAGAGAGAGAGAGAGAGAGAGAGAGAGAGAGAGAGAGAGAGAGAGAGAGAGAGAGAAAGAGAGAGAGAGAGAGAGAGAGAGAGAGAGAGAGTATCCAACATAAATCTAAGAAAAACAGAAGTAATTGGGACAGAGTATACCCAAAGGATTAGATTTTCACCAGACGGAGACAGGATTAAAATGACTGAATCTTTCAAATATTTAGGAACATTGATATCCATTGCAGGTTAGTGAAAGACTAAATATAAGCAAATAAAAAAGTATGAAGGCTGAATAAGATTTGGAAATCAAGGAGACTGAATCTGCATATGAAACTAAGATTCTACCCAAGTCTAACACAATCTGTATTGCGGTGCAGGCATGAGTCATGGTAGGACAATGCAAGGCTATTAGGAAGATTTAGTCGATTTTAAAATGTAGCTTTGAGAAGAATATTGGGGTCAGATGCAAAGAAATGGTACGTTAAAGTCAGCTGGGCTCATGTGGGCACCAGAAGAGTAGGAAGATCCAGACCTACTTGGATGAGAACTATGAAAAAGAAGTCCGGAGATCAGCGGAGATTTGTAGCAGATTAAGAATATGAAAGAAATGGTTAGCGGAATTTCACAGATATATATTCAACATTAAATCGTTTCACTCTGAAGTAGTTTTCGCCAGAAAAAAAAAGACTGGTCACGGCCAAATTCATACTTTTAACTGATGATAAGATATGTGTTCGCATTTGTGTGACTTCAGAGAGAGAGAGAGAAGGTTGGATCGTAAAGAGACAGTGGTATGCGTTCATTCAGAATGAGCTTCCTGTTGTGTGAGATATGCTTTGTGTGGTCATCTCTGGTAGCAAATACCATATCAAAGGCAGATGACGTGTATCAGGTTTTCTGATGGTTTGGTTTTAACCGACCTTGTTTGAATGGTTTACCTGCTCTCCAGTATTTTGTGTGCGGAGGCGAGGTGTCATTCGTCTCTCCGTCTTTTTCAGTAGTCAGATTTCAGGCTGCACACAGTCTAGTTCTCGGAGGAGAACACAGCATCAGTGGACTTCGAGTATCACCTGGTGGTTGGTGATGGCAGTAGCAGCAGAGGTTGTTCGCCAGTGATGATGGTTTTGGAAGCAGCCGGCGATGGTTTTCTGTGGACAGCGGAGGAGGTCCTTGACCTAGTTCCCGAGGAGATGGTGTCGGCATGGAAGTGTTCGAT
>NC_089753.1:2430019-2457519 GCF_040412425.1 Macrobrachium rosenbergii | reverse complement strand
CCTGTGTGTCCTCTTCCTAAATAAAGTAACTAAATGCATGCTGTACAGCAGCTTCATATTCTTGTAAAACTGTCAAAGGCCGTTTGTTTTATGAGTTAAAATAGCGTAGCCATGTTTTGCCCAAAGATTTTGCCAGTCATACTGTACTGCATAAACCTTTTTGCCATCGTTGCAGTAAGTTTATATTTCTGGGCTCCTCACATCATTGCAAAGAACGAGTATGTCATTGTGTTTACCAGTGGAAATACATGGTTATGAAGAAGCAGGCGTGTCCTTATTGAATGCTCGGTTAAGCTTCATGGTTAAACATGTGCCGTTTTCTGATTGTTTTTCCTGTTTTATTTATTGGAATTCGTAACGAATATTTACTATTTGAAATTGTGATGAATAATTACTGCCTCGCCATTCCTTCCAAGAGGAGAGACATGCGCCACAACTGTCGCAAAGTACCATCATTACTAATTATTTTGTATTTAAAATATTCGTTGGTGTTACGGGATAGTGCTATACAATTGACTGCTGCCAGCTGCGCTAGTAATGTCAGTGAATAAATGCACTGTGTCTTTTCAGCTGAGACACAAGTCCTTCCGCGGTCTGGTGTATTTACCTACTTTTCAGGCTGAATGCTGCCACAGTCGCTCAAAATCTTCTTCGAAAATCTAGAAAGTAATTTCCATCTAGTTTCTGGAAACAAATGTGTCAATTGTTTAAGGGCTGGTGGTGGCTCATTTTTGAAAGATTTTATTATTGTGAATCAGTTGAGCAGGAGCAGTGAATCCCATTTCTCTATTTACAAAGAGCTCCCTCCAAGGATTCCTTTTGAAGGGAGATGTGCAAACTGGAACAAGCAGACGTTAGTTAAGTTGGACAGTCAGGTGAGATGACATCAAAGGGCATAAACCATTGCAGCTTAGGGTTGAAATGATGCCGTGAAGCACCTTTAGTAGTGTTTACAGTGTTCCGTGCAAGGCATACTGCAGGCGGTCATCACTTCTAGGGCTATCTAAAACTACGTTTACCACATAGCTTTGTGGGATAGTAATAAGATTGACTCTCTCGTCGTATTTCGTTTTGAAAGCACATGGATTGCTGGGCTCGGTATCTTTGCCAAATATTTTCCTGCTTCTGTTTGTCGTGGTTCCTCTAATCTCCCACCTTTCAAGAGCGGATTCGTAACTTCTTCCCTTGTTGGTATTTATTTTTTATTCCTCTTTTGTTTCCATCTGGCTGTTTAAATTCTGTCTTTATTCGAATTTTTCTGGGTTCTTTATTTTCTTGAACCGAACACTTAGAAGTCGCCATAGTAAGTAACAGATCAGCCATTTAGCACGTATTTGTTTCAACAGCTCCTTAGTCACTTATGCTGGTTTCACAGTTTTTAGAATTTCCGGTCACCGACATTGGGGCCAAATGTTAAAGAAACATACAGTATTGCTTTAAAAATAACATTCTTCAGACCCTAAGAGAACAGAGACAGCGGGACATATATAAGTAATAAAAACCAGCCATAAATACCATTTCAGAGAGAGAGAGAAAGCGAATAATGATGTAATTTTTTTTTTTTTCAAAAATCGAGAGAAACAGATGTCTTAACATTAAATCTTAATATATATATATATATATATATATATATATATATATATATATATATATATATATATATATATATAGAGAGAGAGAGAGAGAGAGAGAGAGAGAGAGAGAGAGAGAGAGAGAGAGAGAGAGTAAAATAACATGAATTATGGAGCAGGTGAGATGGAAATACTCCAGTCCACACGGTAGAGAGAGAGAGAGAGAGAGAGAGAGAGAGAGAGAGAGAGAGAGAGAGAGAGGGTAGGGGGAGTTATCAGTGGCGATCGTGAAGCGGTCTCGAGTCCTGCTCTGGAGGGCCAAGTGTGTGTTTTTGTGAGAACCCAAGACAAATTGTCATTGTGGGCCTGTCTGCGAGAGACTCCTTTATGGTGGTGGGAGGAGAGGGAGGAGGAGTGCCTGAAAGACTCGTAGGAGGGGTGTTAAAGTACAAGAAAAAACTCCTTCGTCAGGAGGAGGAAGGATTTTCGTATCCTCGAAGGTCTTTCTCGAAATTAATTATGACTTAGTGAAAAGTTATTATACATACCATCATCCCGCCTCTTTGACCACCAAGTCTTAACTTTGTGTCCCGTGTCGGAGGTCCTGAAGAATAGTAGCCTAATGGCGGTGGTGTAGGCAGGACACTGAAGGGAGAGGCTATGGCGGATGCCTTGGGTAGGATTAACGTGGTAAAGAGCTAACTGAAGGTCTTCAATGTTAGATTTGCGTACAAGGAGGTGGGACATTGCCAAAATGACTGTGTCCGTCCGTGTGTCCGCTGGCGCGCGCCCATGCCACGGGGTCAGCAGTTCATGCGGGGTCAGGCCTTTTTGCATATATTTCACCTGTGGCGTGATAGTGAGGGATGGGGTACATTACGATCTGTTGGCCTGTTCGTTTTTACATTAGCAATTCCTACCGGGTCTTGTAATAATAGACCCATTCTTGACCGTACAGGGTCGTGGTACAGTCCTTGTAATAGCTGTTCATATATTATATGTCCTACTTATATATATATATATATATATATATATATATATATATATATATATATATATATATATATATATATATGTATGTATATATATATATATATGTATATATATATATATATATATATATATATATATATATATATATATATATATATATATATATATATATATATATATATATATATATAAATATTTATATATATACACACATATCAATAATTCTTGTATACATACAAAATTTACTAACGTTATTATTGTAATTTATTCGAGTTAAAAGAAAATACGAGACAGGTAAAAAGTGTAACAGGAATTGCAGTAATAATGAAAGAAGAAGAGAGGTCTGGAAACAGTTCACGAGGGAGAGCGAGAGTGGGGGAGAGAGCATGAGCGAGAGGAAGTCGTAGAGTAGATGACAGGGAGAGAGGGATAACAGGGAACCAGGAGAGGCTGAGAATGCTCGATAAGGGAGAGAGGAATACCAAGGGCGAATAATTGAATACAGAAATTGTATAATGCATCTTGTAAGGAAGGTCTCCGGGGAGCCTCAGCGACGTGTCATACGTCTTGTTAAAAGGGAGGGGAAATGGGGATCAGAGGGGATGGCGAGGGGGAAAGAGAAGGCTGGGGAGAGGTAGTGCGAAACAAGGATCGCAAAGATCAGGGAGAAAGGAGGAGGAAATGGCAGTCAAGGAGTTATCGGGGAAAAGAGGGGAGTGTGGAGACGGGGGGCAGGGGAAAATGGTCAGGTAGGAAGAAAAATGAGAGTAAGGGAAAGTGAGCAGCAGGGAAAAAGACGGATAGGGGAAGGGGAAGAGAGGGGAAGTGAGGAGAGGGATCCAAGAGTGGTGGAGAATGATATGCAGAGGAAATCTTTTGTAAAGGCTGCAGTAATGGAAGGGAATAAGTGATTGATCAAGCGGGGCCTTTGGTTATTTCTCAGTGACAGAAGAACAACCGGTCTGTTACCAGTTTGATAAATTTTAATTTCGGAATTATCAAGGAAACTCGTTTTGTAAACGGTTGTTTGAGACGGTGGAGATTCATGTTGTAGTGCTAATATTATTGCTGTATAACTGTTGTTCTTGTTACTTTTATCAGTACTAGACCAAGTAGAGGCAGCGTTGTTTTATTTTTTGTGCAGCTGGAAAAATGCTGCTTGATCTGCTGCTAAAAACAGTGTTGCTAGAAGTAGAAACAGCAATACTGTTTGTTTCACTGTAGATATAAGACACTTCGGTTATTTTATTTGAGATTACTAAGGGATTCAGAGCCGATGAAACGCGGTTTTTCGGCAACAACTCTTTATCAAAGCATCGGGTAAAGGTGAAAGTTGGCAAGTGTGTATTTTATAACCCCTTCTAATTTTTGAAAGTATTATTTAGTACCTAAGTTCGATAGTTTGGATATTTATAGAGCAAAACGAAGTCGCCGATGTCGGAACCGAGAAAATCACAGACAAGGATCCTAAAACAATTCGTTACGAAAACGTAATATGACGTCATGAGGCTCCACCCATCCACCAGGTAGGCGGTGAATGAATATGCTTACAGTCTAGGCTTCAACAAATTTGATAGTGGCCAGCAGGATATGGAATTGCCCCCGTGGTTGCAAGACTGCACTTGTGCTACAGCTTGCCACTTTGTATACAAGCGAGAAGACCCGATGACAAGATTTACTATAGCGTGAATAGGTAATTATTTCTGTAGTGGGTAATAGAATTCTGGGCAGGAGCTGTTAGACAATATCCATGAGAGCTTGGATTCGGGAACCAGTCATCATTGGCATCGATGAAGACGGGGATGATGACCTCTTCCTCAAGAGTGACGATGAAGACATTTTGTAAATAAATTATATATAGTGTTAGACATTTTATTTGTATATCTAAAATATATTTATGAAAACACAATGATTATAACAATATGTTCCTCATTCAAACTGATTTCAATATATTTTCCCTTCCATGCATATCAATATAAATCGCGTTACATTTGATTGATATTAAGTAAGTTAATAAAAGCTTGCCCTCAAAATCTTGACTCCTACCATTACCTTTTATTTGCAGCGATTAGGGTATACGAGCGCTGTTTAGGGTATGATATAAATAAAAAAAAAACAAAGAAAAATAGCAGTGGGTTACATTAACTGAAATAAAACAATGGCGTTGACTTTTACACCTCTAACAATTGATGGAAATGAGGTATCATTGCTTTTCATTTGAATTCTACTTCTAGTGACCGCTCCTGACTTGCTGCAAATAGAAGGCTATAGTGTCGACACCTGAGGTAAAGCAAAACGGAGTGTCTTTTTGTATTCCCGCCCTGAATAGATGTAGATCTAACAAATGAGCTTTAGACTGGTTCATTGTGTGGATGAATTATTTGTAGAGTAGAAACAATACGAATATCAAGAAAATGGAAGAATTCCAGGCTAACAACTTAGTCCCAACAACTGCTGTGGAAGTTGCGATGAAACCTCAAATAATAATAATAATAATAATAATAATAATAATAATAATAATAATAATAATAATAATAATAATAATAATAATAATAATAATAATAATAATAATAACAAAATTATTGAGAATGCTCGCCATCATTGATATCGGTCAAACCTGGGATGGGTACTAATATTGATTAGTGAATATGTCATCGGTATATAAGTGGGCAGAGCCACAGTGAAGAGACGTTTTTCCCATATGTAAACTCTCTTCACTGTGGGTGGAGCCTCATGACGTCACAGGTTAACGTCACTATTGTGTTCAAAACCCTTACCTGCGATTTTGATGGCTTTGGCATAGAAAACACACTTTTACTCTGATAAGTAACAGAACTTAGGTACTAAATAATACTGGTAAAAATTAGGTAGGGCTATAAAATATACACTTGCCAACTTTCACCCTTATCCGATGCTTTGATAAAAAGGTATTTTCGAAAAACCGTGCTTCATCGGCTCTGAATGAATCCTTTAGTAGGCTAAAAAAGTATCAACAGCTATTGGTCACATTTTCTCTATTCAGTTTTACCAATATTTACGAAGAGGTAAAGTGCCTTTGCATCAAAGCCTCCTCGTATTTGTTGTAGGGCTCTTACAAATTATCATTTTGTGGTATTTGGGGAAAAAGTTTGAACCTTCTGTTTAGGGAGTAAGATTGTATTTAGTCCAATCAATTATCTTCTTGTAGGAGATAGAATTTTACATAGCAACTGTAGCTTGCTGTTCTGAAGTCTGTCAGCGTCTCAGCGACTCCAGTAAACTGAGTCATTCTTGGTGCTGGTGGCCATTTTTGCTGTGACGCCAGATTGTGATACTAAATCAAAGGATATTAGATGCAAATGGTCACGTACGGTCAGTTAGAAATATTTCTAGTTTAGGTGTCTTGTATGACCATCAATGAACAAGATATTGAAAAACTATAGGTTAAGTCTCATGATCTTCTATCAGGACAAATTTCCCTTCCAGTAGCCATCTCAATCTGTCTCATCCTTCCATCTTACCTGATCTTTACTCTCGGCCCATTTTCTTTTTCTCCCTCTCCAGTGGAGGTCTTAAGCGGATTTTAGATTGAAAGACTCAATGATCGCCGGTGCTCAGTCTTGATCGAAGAGGTGGAGAGATACGATCGTGAGAGAGAGAGAGAGAGAGAGAGAGAGAGAGAGAGAGAGAGAGAGAGAGAATATTTAGGGGAAAGGAGGGGAGGGGGAAGGGTGGGGGCGATCAAAGAATTAGATTAGTAACTCCCTGCCATCTATCTCAGCCTAAATCAGTGACACTCTCGATATGTGTTCCTTCCCTGCCTACATTCCTTCCTTGATCCTCCTCCTACTCCTCCTCCTCCTCCTCCTCCTCCTCCTCCTCCTCCTCCTCCTCCTCCTCATATTCAGAGTTTTTTCCATCCTCCCTCTCTTTCTCCGCTTCATAGATGAGAAGAGAAGATGAGATGTTTGCGTCTAAGTTTTTTTGGGGAGTGGGAGTGAGGTGTGGGTGGTTGGTTCGTCATGCGTCTTCTTTACTTTTCTTTTCTTTTTTCGATTTTACATGTCCGTGGCTTTTCCTGTTTCGAGGCTTGCATTACTTCCATTCCAGCACCGTCAGAAGGGTCTCACTTTCGCACACACACACACACACACACACACACATACAGACAACAAACAATTATTTCAGTGTCGTAAAACTTCTTTATTTACGTGTTTTTAACCACACTAAAATATTTCAGTCCCTCTTGATTTTTTTTCATTCTTGGAAATTTCGTAGGCACTATGATTCCCGAAATATGCAATCACTTTATGATAAAGAGTAACTTGATATACTTCGAGCAGGTGTTCTCTCTCTCTCTCTCTCTCTCTCTCTCTCTCTCTCTCTCTCTCTCTCTCTCTCTCTCTCGTTTTATTTCAATTATTTCTTCCAGGTAACTTCATAGGTACGTTGCCAGAATGTGAAGCTCTCTAGCTCTCTATCGTTGCATCAAGTCACCAGGGGGAGTCCTTGCTAATCTCTCTCTCTCTCTCTCTCTCTCTCTCTCTCTCTCTCTCTCTCTCATAGATGATATACTCATTTTCATGTCGTTCTTTATCTATTTTTGCAGTACTCTGTCATCTTTGGACATAAAAGACTCTCGGTTGTTCTTGTTTTCTTCCTTCTATGGTTAGTGTATTGTATATTTAATTATTGTTGTTGTTGTTGTTTTGTTTTGTTTATGATGGTTTTATCGATGGAGATTTTTTTTTCGTAAAGTCATTGTTATTTTAAAAACATTTTTGTTTATCATTTCGTTTCCAATTAGGAATCATCTTTTTCTTTACTCGGATATATTTTCGTCTTCTCTCTCTCTCTCTCTCTCTCTCTCTCTCTCTCTCTCTCTCTCGTGGACCTGTCGTTCCACGTTTCAGTGCTGTGAATGTGACGCGTACAAGATCTGATTGCGACGTTGTTCGCTTAATTGTACTTTATTTTCCCTTTCTTCTTCTCCTCTCTTCGGAAATTATATAAGTCTGGGTGACTATTAGGTCTCAGCCTCGCACGTTATCTTTGTTACTTGCGTTTGTACATGTGTTTGTTTCAAATTTTATGTACTTTATAATTTCATAGAAACTCCTTTTTTTATAGAAACGTAGTGGGTGTAGTGTAGTGTAGGACTCTTGACTGAAATGAGTATTTGTGAGCATAAATTGTGCATTACCATCGTCAGAATATGAGGTTCAGAAGGTATTTCTCTGTATCAATTATGAATTATGTTATAGTTTCGTTTGTTTGCTCTAATTCTCTCAAAAGTTTAAGCTTTTTGTGCTAATTATCTATATTTTTGGTATTCTTAAAAAATCTGTACCTCATGTTAACAATTTTTTTAAATTATTTAATACCACATTCAAATTCATTTTTAATTTTTAGATATTAAACTTAGAAACATTCAGCCCTTGTCAGCCAAGTCATCGGAAAAATAAAAGCTATCCATAGTTGCTAGATTGCTGAAATTTATTTACTTTTTCACTGTGCAAACAAACAGCTGATGAAAGCATCGGATCGCTGTAGCAACATTTTTTGTCTAGAAAGCAATTTTCTCTAGCTCTTGACAAAAATCTAGATTATGGTGATAAATCAGATTTAGTCACCTGATCGCGAAAAGCCAAAATTTTCTTCTTTTTCTCTTCACAAAACATTTATTGGCTTCATTGCAAATTTCAAGAAATTTTGTTTAATCATTTATATGCTCAATAAGAATTGAAGAGCCAGGTCGAATGAGCAAGTATTTTTTCATTGCTGTTTTGATTTGGAAAAAAATATTGTAATTATCTATATTTGTGTACCAAAGTCATTTTTTGTCTCCTATTCGGAAAAGCAAGTTATGCTGAAAACAATCACTTAATTGCAAAAGAAATTTTACTGTTTTTGTTTAATAAATCCTTTTAGTCATGTAATTGCAAAAGCAATTATATGCGAGCGAGCGAGCGCGCGCGTGTGTGTGTGTGTGTGTGTGTGTGTGTGCCAAAAACTGCGCTCCTAACATCAAAGCCACCCTCGATTCGATTAAGGCTCCTTTATGGTGCAAGTACAAATTGGTCTCTTAATTTATGCCACCTCATGTCAGAAAGGTCGCTTCGCCGACGAACCTGTCCGTTCACCGATACGTTCAAGGATGTTCCCTTGGTTTGGAATTTATTAACAGAGCTGAATGTAGCCGTGTTTTTTTTGGTGGTGTGATACATGTTTGTATTCTAGACGTGGTTTAATTTTGTCCTTGGCGTAACACAAGAACGAAGAGCTTATGGAATATGTCGATAATAATTTGTTATGTAGACTTCAGTGATGTCGTGTAGAGGCTACGCTACGAACACCTCACTTGCAGGAGGTGAGCAGCACGGCTTAGCACATCGACCCCCAGTAATCTACTTAATGATATACAGTATATATATATATATATATATATATATATATATATATATATATATATATATATATATATATGTGTGTGTGTGTGTGTGTGTGTGTGTGTGTGTGTGTGTGTGTGTGTGAGTGTAATAAGTGACTGTGTGCGACCTTCTTCATGCATGCGAGACGATGAAACTATGAGAAATTATTTTAAAAACATTTCTAAACATTCTGAAGCATTATAAACTGATGTCAATCATATTAGAATGAAGGGAGGGGTCTCTTCACAAGATAACAATCACGTAGATTCTGTCTCCTCTCGGCAGTGGGTGATCGATGCAGGCGTTTATTAGAAAAATGAGGGATTAAAATTCACTCATCGAAGTGTTTGCAGATGCAGCTGTCTTTCTCACAACTGTTGTAGATTCTAAGCATAAAAGCAGAATTTTGCTGTGCTTATGACATCCTAGGGAAGGTGGTGGATTAATTTTACCTTGTAAGTTCGCTTTATTTCCGTTTTATGTTTTATAGCAGTAAAGCCGCCACTTAAACTACAGTCTTCAGAAAGATTAAAATTTACTTTCACATACATACATACACACACACATATATATATATATATATATATATATATATATATATATATATATATATATATATATATATATATATATATGTATATATATATACATATATATATGTATATATATATATATACAAAACCATTTATAAACGCACACACACATATAAATAAATAAATATATATATACTGTATATATTCAGTGATGTATAAAAATGGATGTCAAGTGGCAACCAGCATCACCGGTGACACTCAGGTGGATAAGTTAGAAGATCACCACTTACTGTAGAGATGAACTTTCCTTAGCTTTCACTCATTTTTTTTTCAATATCTTCTTGTTCCTTTATTCTTTAACGTCTGTACGTGAAATGTATAAGACAGAATAAGAAACAGCTTGTCTGAAGAGTGTAGAAAAACCTCTGCTATATCCTTTACATTTTACAGCTGTTGAAAGAGAAGAAATTAAGAAAAATGAGACATATCCTACGAATAATATTTATATATATACATGTGTGTGTGTTTGTGTGTGCGTTTGTATGTGTGTACTTGCCAGTAGAAGAAGACAGTTTGATCTTTGAAATGTAGCAATAACTTTCTACATTTTGGCTGTTTTATGGCCTCCTTCTATTATATGTATATATATATATATATATATATATATATATATATATATATATATATATATATATATATATATATATATATATATATATATATATATATATATACATTTGCATGATATTGGTAGGTCCCTGGCTGCGGGTCATCGCAAGTGACAGATAGTGAGATTGAAGTTCACTGCCTAGTAAATATTTCAGAAAAAGTCCTAAATCGTTTCCCTCCCGCTGGGATCGGTCTCGTGCCTCTTGCCTGTCAGGCGAGGCTGATAATCAGTGTCTTTGTGTTTGTGCAGGTCAAGATATTTGATTATGCGTTGTCGTAAAATATATATCATTATAAATTTTTATGGTTAGTTTATTTATTTCTTTGTTTTTTATGCTGCTATATCGAAACGTTCCATTGACTTGAAAGTAAATGAACTGCGCAAAGAAAATGTTCCTTAATCGCCTGAAAGTTTTCTTAGCGTGTGGTGGAAGATAAAGTGTTGTTATTGCCTGTAGTATTACTGTTACTGATATTCCTAGTAAGATGGATGCGCCCAAATGGAGAGGCAGGTGCTGCAATCTCCAAGGATCCAATAGCAAAGCGTCCCAGCGAAATTTTAAAAAATGTACCAAATAAAATATCAAGAATACGTGATAACCAAACGGGCTTCGCCCTCAGGCACGTGCGCACTGCAGAATTGCGACAGTACTTTTTGCTGACAATAGTCTATTCTCATAATTAAAATTGCACGCGAAGTTGGAGATCAAGATTTGTATTAGGCCGGAGTTGAACCTTTGCGGAGTTTTCTCACCGTAACACCCTCCCCATCTCCCTTTCATCCCCGACCCCCACCAGCTGCAACCCTCTAGTCAGGTGTCCCCATACTTCACCGTTACTTAGGCTTTTCAGTGAGACGTTATGTCTTGGAAAAGAAGCCCAAAGTCGTTGTCATTTTTTGAGGAAAATTTTAAGAAGCATCATCAAGCCAATTTTCATCTCTTTATTTAAAAGGTACGGTCAGTGTTGAGCTTTCTTTCACTATTGTGTTTAGAAAAGAGAATTTAGGGCATTGGAATGTGCTCTTAAATAATTAGATTTACCGAAAAAATGCAAAGGAGAGAACAGCGAATGTAAACAATAACCAAATAAGTGATCCTCACTATCTACTGGTCATGGTATTTAATTTCCAGGTAAGGAAGTGCGCAGCGAGCTCATTTCTTCAGATGTACCTGGCTGATAGCCGAATGTGGGGGTTGTTACCAGGGCGTGGAAAGAGAGCAGTAGTAGCTCTCATCCTCGTCTCAGTGGAGGCAACAGAACCGAGGGGCCAGTTAGAGCCCACCTTTTTGGAAGGGAAAGAGACGTGTGTGTGGTGATTAAACCATTCCGAGAGCAAATGATAGACAGACTTATGGATGAACCGCTGCAGCAAATCCCACAGAAAGTGAAGCAACAGGAAATTCAAACCAAGGCGAGGAAAATAACGGACCGCTCGGCCAATTTCTAGACCCTGTGGAAAACATCGTGCCTGTAACACAATGGATCATCAGTTATTGGCCATTAAAATAACAATTAAGGAAATTAGTCAGAAAACAGTAAATGAGTTGACAAAAACTTAGAAATAATATACTAGAATTGGAAGTAGTGGATCAGTACATTAGGTTAGCCGGCTTCTTGATGACTGATACTGGAAAAAACAAAAGATCTTAATTACGTATTAATGTATCTTGTAGGGTATGGTGGGCATTAAGTTGAAATATCGTTTGAAGACAAAAAATCCCAGACTACTCCAATCTTTACGAAAGGCTAAAGAGCAAATTGTAATATCGCCTGGGGAATGTGCTGCAACGAAGAAACTCACAAGAAATTAGTAACTTAATTTATAATAAAATTGAAAACTGTGAAAAATATGGCACGTTCTGCGAAATTATTAATGAAGACCAATAAAGTAGCGTTTCATCATCCCACAAAATGCATTGGTGTCCAGTAGGTCCCTGGAATGATATGAGCAGGAGATTTGTCAGAGGAAGTGACGTCCCGGGGAATGTTGGGTGACCACACTGGGAGAAGGGCAAGGAAAGGGCATGGGAGGGGAATGACGATGTAGAGCACTGTGACAAGGCGAATAGCGAGGGACTCTTGAGTCAGAATGGAAGGACGAAAGTATTACCAAATTTCCAAGTCAAAGTGCTATCAAATTAATTTAGCAGTGTCATTGGGGCAGCGCACACACACAGAATGTAGAATGGCTACACATTTTTTATACATACCCTCTCTCCTTAATTCAACTGTGTTCCCGGGACAGCGTCAGAGAGGAGAGACTTTGGAAAGGCTCTGAATACTTGATACTTCTACCTCTCTATTTTAGCAATGTCTTTGGGGTAGTGCCACAGGAGAGAAAAAATAATTATGGAATGTTGGTAAATGCCCATACCTCTCTCTCTCTCTCTCTCTCTCTCTCTCTCTCTCTCTCTCTCTCTCTCCTTAGTTTAGAGAGAAAGAGAAATTGCTTTAGACGCCCCATACCCCATGTCACTGTCATGAAACTACCCACCAACCCCCATCTACCCGTTCATCTAAAAACGCTCATTCCAGCCATTTTTCTTCTGTCGTCTCTGAACGAATGTTTGGGCCAAAAGCTTTCCTTTGGCTGTTTGTAGGTAAATTGCTCTAACGTAAATATCTGGTCAAGGTTTCACAAAACCTCCTTCACGTTGATTGTTTATCCTTGTCTTTTTTATTGGGGTTTTGTATGTATTCGTCTTTGAATTTTACTTAATGAGATGGATATTTGATTTTCACAAGTTTTTCCGTACTGCAGTGAAGTTGCAAATAATTTCATTAAACTGTAAAAAATATTTTACCGATATCTGCTTTTCGTCTATTCACAAAAAAAAATCTGTTTTAATATAAATTGTCACTTGAAAATCAATTACAGTTAGATTTATATGTGAATGTTGATGTGGAAAACATAAAATTAAGCACTTAAGGAACTACGAAAAATAGATTTTCTCTCTTAAGCATCAAATAACTTAGTATAAATAATTAGTCATTCGATATGCCTGCACGAAAAATGCTGTCAAGATCTATTTAGCAGATGACAGAAATATCAGCAAAGTAGAATATTTGCCGTCGGTATTTGATAATGGATGTTGTCGACACGAAATAGTCCTCCAATTTGGTGTAAAGTAAGAAACATCGTCCACTGAAAAATACTGTATGTTTATTCGCTCGATCTCTATAAAAGCAAAGTTCCTTGCCAAATTCAAATTTATAGATCATTTAAATACGAATATTAAACAAACCGAATTAAGAAGCATGTTAGTATTTCTTTAGAAAGAGGAAAACAAAGCGAACGAAGTTGAAGGAAGAGATGTGAAGGTCGAAACAGTTTTCCCATTTCGTGTTGTAGAGACAAAGAAGAAATCGGTGGACGTAAAATCGCACTTATAAAGTAGAAGGAATGAAGATATATCTAAACTGATATCATTTTATCTTTCTCTGAGGTAGAGAAAAAGCATCAGAAACCCGTGGACATAAAAACAAACCTGAGGAACTCCATCTTCCCTGATTAATGGGGCAAATCTGATTGTTTGACATCCGGTGGTTGATAATATCTCAGGAAGAATCGACCGCTATTACCTCTGCCGATAAGGTTCAGACTTTTGATGTTTATTTCATTTGTGCATTTAAGGTAGTCGTTTTACCTTCGGGAAAGGATGTTTTGTTTTTCTCTTTATTATTGTTGCTCTTTGTTCTCTGAAAATCGATAATTATGCATTAGAAATTTATAATAACACTATCCTGGATACACAACACCAAGTAAAATTGAAAGAAACCTTGAACAGTAGATCATTTTGTGCTCGAAAGTGTCATTATGGCAAGTGTTAGAATGATTATTATTATTATTATTATTATTATTATTATTATTATTATTATTATTATTATTATTATTATTACTTCCAACATTTATGTTGCATTTACAAATGTCACTGCCATATGCTCTGAATGCAAGAAAATCGGTAAAACAAGCCACTGAATGACATCATTAGCAAGCGGTCTGTCCACCCTTCACTGGATTCCATTACTGTTATTGTCCTTCATCCTCTTCCTTACCTTACGCTCACTCGGGCAGCTGGCTCTATTCTAATACATCCAAACTAGAAGATGCAAGATTTGAGTTTATGAAACTTTTCCTTCAGATGCAGTGACCTGTGGGAGGGGCCACGCCGAGTGCCCTTACGTGGAGTTTAACCTCGAATGATGCAATGAAAGAGTCTCTCAGATAAATTGATTTTGTAAAAGTCAGGAACACAGAACCGGGAGGAGAGTTCAAAGACGGGCAGTAGAAGGAAGGAGAACAGTCAAAGAACCGTGAAGTGGGCGATCGCTGATTTCTGAAGAGAAAGTCAGTGAAGAGATGGTCCGACTTGTGTTACTAGATTCCTTGAAATGAGAGACTTTCGACTTCATCACAGCGCAGGTATCAGAGTAAAACATCAGAGTAAAGACTCTACGGAGAAGCTCCCATCAGAGCTAACAAAATGACATATTTTTCATTTTTTCAAATGTTTCTTGTAGATGTAGGCTATAGTACAGGAAACATCTCTGAAATCCTACTAGGTGCGTACTTGAAGTGTAGAATAGTTTATGCAATGTCAGTGTGAGAAATAAGTTAATTTTGAGGAGTCAGATTTTACTGGTTGGATTTCTAACGCAATAAGATCGCATGGGGGTTTTAACGCAATAAAATGGCGTGGCTGATTTACAACAATTATTTTGAAAACATAAAATTCAATTAGAGAAGTAAGACTCAGTTTGAATCTTTGCATCTGCAGCGTTTATGAAGCAGAGTTAATCTTGGTAATGTAAATGTTTTTTTTAAAAGCAGGATTACAATTGACTCATATTGGTGTATATATACATTTTTAGATAAGTGTCTTCCTTCTTCCTTACAAATGAAATCGAAGCAGGCTAATTCTAAACTTTAATAACTATGAACTATTAGTTTTTACAGTAAGTACATTCATACGATTGATTTTGAAACGAAATCTATTTTTCCCGGCAAGAATATAGTTTATTTAAGACAGTTTAGGTAATAGGTTCTTTCGGTGACTAATGTGTGCAATCATTACAAATGCTGGCGATGAAGCCTCATGCAAGAGGAGCTTCATCCTGTACACATCGTTGGAGGCCATGCTCATTCCACTGAAACAGTTTCAGCTAAAACATTTTGAACTTTAACAAAGTCAACTTAATACTAGCTGTATATTAGTCAAACGGAAATCCACTTGAAATTTGATCACTTACAAAATTTAGAATTTGAATTGTTTTGCGAGATTTACGTACCCAAAAGTTTAGATCAGGTGAGGTACAATTTGATATGGTAGTGTATACACACAAGAGGAATATATTTAAATCTTATTTATCTATTTATTTCGAAAATCCAGACTTTAATCCTATTAAAGAATTAACGCGAAACAGGTTAGGAAATTTGTTTACAAAAAGCACAGTTATTCGTCAAGCAAAATTTTTCAGATATTTATCAATAAACTCATCCTGAACTAAACTTCGAACTTTCCGTGATTTACAATTAAACCCTCATATAAGTGGAGGGTTAAGGTTAGGATTAACGCCTTGATTTGCAAAATACTAGTATTACTGAAACTTGCAATCAACTTTATCTCGAAGAGCCCCGAAAGCATCGAGGAAGTTTGTTGAAAATAAATATCAGTCAACATTCTTTCTTACTCTATCCCCTCCAGCCTCCTTCCAATACACTGCTCTCGAACTTTAGCTTTATTTGTTTGCATCTGTTATCTCTTCCTCTCTTCCCCCTTCCACGCACGTCCTCCGGGATCCTTCCTGTCTGTCGTCTACTTTCGGTTGAGCAGAGACAAGATCTGGAGAGTTTCTGACACTCGTGATGTATTGCTCTCTCTCTCTCTCTCTCTCTCTCTCTCTCTCTCTCTCTCTCTCTCTCTCTCTCTGAATGCCGTGCCCTTATAATGTATATTATCTCGCATTCTTGAGTTTATTAGCAGGAGAGTAAACCTGCATTCCTTCACTAGCCTTCACCTTCCTGTCCTCCCCCATTCCCATAAAGGCTTCCTATCACAACTAAGCGAACCGTGAATTAAAGATACACATCACGAATAACTGCAAGAGATAGAGAGGAGAGGAAGGTAAGTGTTTGAGAGAGAGAGAGAGAGAGAGAGAGAGAGAGAGAGAGAGAGAGAGAGTAATCGGAAGTAAAGGGTTAAAAAAAAGAGGAAGGATTTGGGGATTTAACAATGAAAAAATAAAGAAAGGAAGACAGAAAGAAAAAAGAGACCGGAGGAGGAGAAAGAGAGAAAGGGAAGGTTCCATTAGTATACATAAATGCTAATTATGAAATCTAAGATGCATAATGGTCATGCTTAGAATGGAAAAGAATTGCACATAATTATTCAAACTGAAACTGATTTATAATTGTGGCACTATCATGTCATATTTGGATGAAATCTCTTTTTATTGGTTGAACTTCTGTTATTGCAGAATGAATTATATTACTAAAGTGTTACATCATTGGTTATTTATGCAGTTCGCATCATAGCTAACTACGAGATTTAAGATAATTTGGGTATAGGAACATGTCATTATAAAATTTATAATGTTGTTAGATAATCATAAAGTTCTTACCACGTTTACATTAAGTTCAAAATAGGTTTGATACTACTATATATTTTTTTTATTATAGAATCTTTATAAAGACTGGAATCCGTATACTCTCTCTCTCTCTCTCTCTCTCTCTCTCTCTCTCTCTCTCTCTCTCTCTCTCAGGGTGACCAAGAAGGGCAGGGATAAATAATGCAAATATAATGCTCAGTATAAAGGAGTGGTCAAAGGAGAATGTCAACCACTTAATATTCGCTCTATCCAGATAACTACAAGATCTCTCTCTCTCTCTCTCTCTCTCTCTCTCTCTCTCTCTCTCTCTCTCTCTCTCTCTCTGCACATAAACAACACTTACACATATTTGTTACAGTTGCATGACTGTGTATAAATAGTATGTTGATGACTGTATATATATAAATATATATATATATATATTGATATAGCATATATATATATATATATATGTATATATATATATATATATATATATATATATATATATATATATATATATATATATATATATATATATATATATATATATATATATATATATATATATATATATATATATATACAAACATGTGCGGTGTTTGTGTGCTTTGTCTGTTGGCATCACTTTCCTTTACGAAGTTCATTTTCCAGAGACCTGAATCAGCTAACAACCTTCTGGATGCGCCCATCCCATAGCACACCCCACCGCCCCGCTTCCTCTCCCTCCCTCGTTAAGTGACGTATCCCTCTTCTCCTAGTCTCCTCTCAGCCTAATCGTGGAGTAATAGGCTGAGACCTTTGAGGGATTTCCTCTGATGCAATATCAGACGACGGATGTCCCTCTCTCTTTCTCTGCGCTTGTGAAGAATCTATATCTTTTTTTCTTTATGATTCTACGAGGGAATTTCTCTGTCTCTCTTTCTGTGAAGATTGCTGGAATTTTCAGGTTTCTCTCTGTCTCTGTTTCCACATTGTCTCCTTAGTTTTTTTTTTTTTTTTTAAAGCCCTTTGACGGTAATATAGCCAAGTAACTACTGGTTCTTTCACGCTGAAGACACTGGCTTATTCGGAAACAGATTGGCGAGGTTCACCAATTGTTCGTGTATTTGTGAGTACGCATGCTGTTTCGGTCATTGCATTTTTTTCTTTCTGGATAAAGCTTCAGCTTCATATGACACATGCAATTTGAAACATTTGTATATTATGTTTCTGTCACCGAGACGACAGCTTCCCATCAGCATCTTCCCATCAGACAAATTGACTGAATCTGCTGTCCTCTCTAGACACACCGTCACCCATCACCGATCACACCAGACTCCCAATCATTGACTCATGGGAGACGTTGCAAGCCCAGTGCCCATTAAACAAACGAAGGACAAATTTATGATTTGCGTCTTGTATTCTCTTTTTCCCCAATGTCGAGCGAGCGACGAATAACGTCATTTCCTGTTTATTTTCGTAATGTCATTAAGGACGACGGACAAAAAGTTCTCTTAACGACCCGGATTTAATTAAGAATGGCGAAGGAAATAGGATTTTGCAACTTCGCTGTTTTCCTTTGGATTTATCTATAATTTTGCAATGGTGTTGCCGGCATCTGAGGCGCCGGATTAGAAGGTGAAATCCCTGCCATGAAGTCTAGTAAAGAACCTTTGGAATGCCATTTTTTATTATATCTTTCAATGAGCTTCTGGTTAAGCGTATGAAGCGTGAAAGGTTGAGGAGGCTCCCTGCACCGGCTGTTCATCCACGATTCAGGAGTTCAAGCACCACTGCGGCAGTGATTGTTGTCTTATCTTTAGTCGGTAGCCACCCTCTGTCAGAGGAAGCGGCTTAATGTTGAATGAAAAATGTAGGGAGTGTGCTGCTTTGATGGGAGTTTTGTTAACGACTATGATCTATGTGGTTATATCACACGAGTGTTTGCTTGTTAATGTTATGAAATACATACATGCGCACACACACACAAAAACGTGTTTAACTCTGTACCTTGGTTGTTTAGGCCGTCATTGATGAAGACAGTGCAGTGGAAATGCTGAGTTTTTTTATTCCCTTCGTCAGTACTCATTGTTTCTTTAAATTTAAACAATATGTTCAATATTTATAAAGAAAAAAACAAGATGAGAGCCTCTGAGACGTATTTCAACTAGGTAAACATTTCACACACACACACACACACACATATATATATATATATATATATATATATATATATATATATATATATATATATATATATATATATATATATATATACATACATACATATATATATATATATATATATATATATATATATATATATATATCTAAAGAGAGAGATAAAACGCCAAGTACATCCTTAGTGAGCAAGTACCATACGTATATTTTTCCAGAGCATTACTTACCTGAGAGCGATATTTTTTGGAGATGCAGTTAGGTAGCCTGCATAACATTATGAAGGCTTATTATTTTAAAAGAATAAGAGGAAACGCTCCCCGATATTTACCCGGAACCGTTCCCTTACCGCTGTTCTTGGAAGCGCTCTTTTGCTCGAATATTTACGGGGATTGTCTGTGGTTCAGGCAAGAGATACCAAAAACAGGAGGGAAGTGCCCAAGACCGAAGTTTCTTGAGACAGGGTCAGAGAGGGCTTTGCGTTGGCGGAGAAGGCTGGAGAACACGGAGACGTACTAGTTGGATGGCATAAGTTGTGCTTGGCGGAGCAATGGTAGTATCATTTTGGTGAGATAAGGTTTGCAGTGGATGTAAGAATGGACTTTCATATGCAAGACTTGAATGTCTTAACCGTTTCATGCGATGGAAGAGAAGCAATACAATCCGTTTATCTAAACTATCTATTATGTCCGTGCAATTGCTCCAGCTTGGGATATGGTAACAAATTTGATTTTGTCTGTCTCTTTTGGGACGAATCACATTGTTATCGAAAGTTCAACTGTGCATGCTGTGCCTTTGGTCAAACCTGTGGACTTAGAATTCCTCAGTGAGTGATGGAAGTTGTACGCTGTAGATAGTGCTGAAAGATCTTTGCGCAGTCCCATTGGCCTCAGCGGCATTGTAACTCCGCCTTTTTCTTTTCATCTGTTCCTTGTCAGCTGTCTAATTTTTTGCCTTTTCATTGTTTTAATTTCTACCTCTCATGAACGAGCCCTGCAAGTCTTGACATGGGATTCGGTGTCTTGCCAGATTAATAATAATAGTGAGGGTTTCAGCTTCTCATGTTGTCATGAGCAATGCAGTGAAAATTGAAATCCACGATCATTTTGCTGACAACATTAGGAAATGGTCATGAAAGCTGAGTAGACTGCGTAGATTCAGGTATGTCCTCTCAGGAATTTTGTTTTCATTTTCATTTTACTCTTCAGTAACAACAACAGTAATCATATTTTCTGAAGAACCAAAATTCCAAGGGCAACATGTAAAGTTTGGCCGGATTTTCTAATAGGTGGGATGGGTTTGTGCTGCTGCTTCCTCGAAGTATTCCTTTTTCGGGTTTCCCCGTAAGAACTAAATAATACATCATGTAAAATTCCTCAAAAGATACCTATAGCGTGGATGTTGCGTGAGATGTTTGTGATACGATGCTGGCCTTCGTATTTGTCCTTGTATTATATGTTTTCATTGCATTTATTCTCTCTCTCTCTCTCTCTCTCTCTCTCTCTCTCTCTCTCTCTCTCTCTCTCTCTCTCTCTCTCATGCAAAACAAACAGTTATTCTCTCTCTCCCCCTTGATAAACCCGAACACCATCATCATCATCATCATCATCATCATCATCATCATCATCGTGTTCTTGATAGGATACGGACCTATTACGGCACATCCTTCCCTCCCGCAGTTAAAAATCGGAGCAGCTTTTTCCTTTCCCTCTTCCTTAATGACTCTGTTATCAATTTACCTTGAACTCAATTCCACCGTATCATTGTCGTTTATGGGCCTTCGTGCGGGTGAAGTATTACGTCATCCTTACTCAGTGGGCCCTCCCCCACCATCCCCTGTTGCTCTCTCTCTCTCTCTCTCTCTCTCTCTCTCTCTCTCTCTCTCTCTCTCTCTCTACTGAAAGCGTCAGCGTCCTGATTTGCCAGTCCGTATGTGTGTGTTTGTGTGTGTGTAGAGAGAGAGAGAGAGAGAGAGAGAGAGAGAGAGAGAGAGAGAGTATTACGTTAATAGTTGGTATATGTCAGCGAGCGTACATTTATCGGCTTTCTCACCCAAACCCATCCTTATATTACCCCCGCAATTAATTGCCTCATTAAGCGGTAATTACAGCTTGTATTAATAATTACGGCAGTGACCCAACTTTCCCTCTCACCGGGACGCTGCCAGTTGTCAATCACACGTATCGTTGGCGGTTTTTTTTTTTTTGCTTGTTGGCATTATGAATAGTTTTTTATATATACCTGTAAATATATATAAAATGTCTTTACTTGTTTTGATGGTTTTCTTCAAAACAACTCGTTTCTTGTGAATTTCGTATTATTTTTGTCCCTTTGTTTGCTTATTGTGTGTCTGTCAATCTAATATCTTTATATGCATTATTTTGAGCTATTGTTTTCTTCAAGATTATTTAAATTTATTTCTCCATATTCGTCTTGCTGTTTTTAATTCTTAACTTTTATTTCCGCAATAGAAAATATGCTGATAAATAGATTTTATTCTCTCTCTCTCTCTCTCTCTCTCTCTCTCTCTCCTCGAGGTTTAAGGAGTAGCACACATATCACACCAGCAAGAGTCCTCGAGGTTCTATCCCAAGTAAAGACGGATTGATTGAGGCATAATCCCTTAAAACGATCGTGCCTCACTTGTTTTAAGCATGGAAATCGGTATTTGGTGGTCATGTGTCTCATCTGGGAAAAATAACAATGGTGGTTGATTAAAACCCCACGTCATAAATAAAATTGTTCGTTTTGGGGCCCTCAAAAGGATAATTCTCGTCTTTACCTGAATGGTGGCATTTTCTAGGAACCTCTCTTCTCTCAAATATATATTCCGCATCTCAGCTTCGTTATCCTTGTTCGACACTTTCCTCCGATCCAGAACATATCTTTGTATTTTTGCTCAAGAAGCATTTATCCAACCATCGAAATTTAACAAATAACTCTCTCTCTCTCTCTCTCTCTCTCTCTCTCTCTCTCTCTCTCTCTCTCTCTCTCTGTGTGTGTGTGTGTATATAGTATATATATAGTATATATATATATATATATATATATATATATATATATATATATATATATATATATATATATATATATATATATATATATATATGTATGTATATATATAATATATATATATATATATGTAAATAGTATAAACTGTAAAATGGGTTTTCCATATTGGCATCCATTTTATATAAAAGATTTTAAATGGGCCTATTTTTCCTAAGTGCGATTACGGTCAAATGACCTTTAAAACACATGTTTAAATGTCTGTGTTAATCACCATATTGGGTGTTGGCTTGTTAGGTTCTCTTCAGCACCTTCGAAGTAATTATGTAATTAAGTGCAAAAGTGGTGACATGTGACATACGAGCGTTCCTACCCGAAGTGGAAAAGCCGTGCGCCATTGTGCCACCCCTTCCGTCACCCGAAATTTGTTTTGGAGTTGAGACTTCAGGTGAGTTCACCTTTTTTCGGTTGAGGATTTTGTTGAAATGATAATGACGTTTTTTTAATGTTATCTCATTATAGACTTAAATGTGGTTATCATTGCCACGCCACTCATTCAGGTATTTTTTGTTGCTATGTTGTTGTTATTGGTGTTACTATCACTAGTGTACCCATACCGTTACATGTGATGGTAATATGGCTGGCGTAAATTGAATGATGCAAAAAATTTCATTCACAGATTAAGCGCAAATGCTTCAGTACGTGAAGCGGTGACATTTTTAATTTTGCTAACTTCAAGTCATCACTGAGTCATTCTATTTTAGTTGTTTTCTGTTTTTGATTTTTTATAAAATACGATAAAGTAAAAATATTCGTTATAACACCAAAATTGGTAACTTTGCACGAAAACTAACTTTAATTGACCTACGAAACAAGACGTCACTAATCGAGTTCACAATAGAGAATCATGAATATTTTTGCTTTATTTTCTTTACGGTTGACTGAGCGATTCCAGGGGTACAATTACCAATAGATTATATGTTGCTGTACAGTAAGAAGAAATTTTATTTATCTCTTACCTTTTGTGGCAAAGCATAGAAATTTTTATCTATTACTAACTTCACATGGTTCTTTTTTTATTTATCTTTATTATTCCACGAAAACCACGTATTTAGCTCTGCGGTGATGTCAGAACAAGTATCGGAGCACGAAAATCAAGTCAACACAAATGATGGCAGTGAAAAGTCGCTCAGCGCAAAAGAGTCAGGAAGAGTTGTGTGGCCTGTCGTCTTGCACACGCTGAAATATGTAGACTGCATTTCATGTAATAGAGGTTACCGTAATAATATTCTTTCTGACGTCAGCTTTTTACATCTTAATTATTGTTATCGCCTTGCCCTACTAAACAACTGCAACAACTTATCAACTGTACACTAGTTTTTTACAAAAACATTGTTAATAAAAATAACTTTTTCACAAATACATATTTGGCACTATTGAAGCCTGGTTGACTACTCTTTTTGCTTTTACGATGTTCTTGGCTTCAGTCCTTGAGTACAAGCTTGACAAAATTCCTTGTGTCTTTCCCATTCTAATATTCTGCACATTTTCCGTCGCAACTCTATGAAGATTCGCACACGTTCTTTAAACAGCTTTCGTAACACAACCTTCAAAGTCGCTTTCTTTAACTTGCTTTTTTTGTAACTCAGCCTAACTTTCGTGTGATATTGAACAGTCTAAGTAGCTTGATTTTTATGTTCTGACATTCAGTTTTCACGTTCATATTCTCCAACCCATTTCCGTAACACCAGTTTTGTTTATGCATTCCTTAATCAGCTCCCATAATTCAAATTTTCACATTCATATTCTGTAACCTGCTTCAGTAACTCACTTTTTACATTAATTTTGTTTTTAAAACTTCCCTGACTCAGTTGTTACTTTCGTACTCTTTAGCCAACTTCGGTAACTCAGTGTTCACATTCAGATTCTTTAACAAATTTGCATATCCTGTAAATCAGTTATTCATGTTCTTTAGCTGACATTCGTAACTAAATTTCCATCTTAACCTCACAGTAAAGCATCATTCATAAATATCGACAGTTTTCTCGTCGATAATGAATAATTGTGTCTTTCTGCAAACAAGCAGCACAGTTGGGATTTATGTCTGCGGTTACCTGTGATTTTACGGTAGTAGTACTTTTAATTACACTTCTCTCCCCAAACGAACAAGGTAGTTTTTGTTTGGTTTTCTGGTTTTCTTTGCTTTTTATCTGTGTGGCTTTGTCTGTTTCTTAGTATGATAACACAAAAATCTGAATGGTAACGAGTGATAAGATTTTTGGAAAGATAGGAATATTACTTTTTCGGGAGAAGAGACCTTTAAAGAGGAATGCTCAGTCATGGCAGAGGTTTTCAGTCTCTGAACGCTCATGTTTCGAGGGGGAAAGGGTTAACACAAGGACATACACACACACACACAAAGATGCGCAGTGTAACTTGCGATCAAACATCCCATAACCTGAATTTTGCTTAGCTTCTGTCATGAAAATCTTTGCTGGTAAAACAGGAAATAAGGTGCAGCTAACCAGAAATAGTCGTAACGTAACCTAACTTAGGATTTGCAAAACAACTTGAAACTTGAATTATGGTTACATAACATCACGGCAACCCCTTGTATATATAACATGAGTAAGGGAAGTTAGGTTCCTTTCGAGGTATCTACTGATCTATTTGACCCTAACCACTCACCTTCTGGAAGGCTTTTCGTTCGCCCTCCACACACTGTACTGTTTGTATCCTACAGTAGGCATTCCCCTCATCGTATTTTCATCTTCTCTCCTTAGTCCATTCCCACTGTTCGAGGGCTGAAATCAGCAGCTCTCTCTCTCTCTCTCTCTCTCTCCATATATATATAATTTACTCTATATAGCTCTATATATATATATATATATATATATATATATATATATATATATATATATATATATATATATATAGTGTATATATATATATATATATGCTATATTATATATACATACATATATATATATATATATATATATATATATATATATATATATATATATATATATATATATATATATATATATATATATATATATATATATGTGTGTGTGTATGTATACACATATACATATATATATATATATATATATATATATATATATATATATATATATATATATATATATATAATTTTTTTTTAAATTGCATACAGCATTTTACACTGTAATGTGAGCACAAATATATTCATAGGAAACTAAACTTTCTAATTTGGTATAACAATGCCGAAAATAAGAGCTGTTATTATTTTTCTTAATTCTTTGTCCACGGGTTCCTTAGAACTTCATTTTGCCCGTGAAATTTAATATCCTGGTTTCGACCAATGCAAATCATCCAGTTTTGTTCGATCATTGTTTGTGAAAATCTCCCTTTCCTGCCAGCTCTTGTAAGCCATTTAGAGAGCGACCGATTTACAAGGTTCATCCCGAGTGCGAAAATATATGGCTGCGTTCGGCTACATCAATAAGGATGTGGGAGGCATAAACTAACTTGTTCTCGCTCTTAAAAGATCATAATTTCGGTGATTAAAAATCTCTTAATGTGTTTTGACTTTACAGCCGCCTACTAAAACTACGAGGGGTCTCCGGGCGTGACTATTCCCCAAGATTATGATGAGAGATTAGTAACTACCCCGCGGATTCGGACACGGGATTAGTCGTGTGCAGGTCCTCCTTTGCGAAAGGGATCCTTTTGGGTAGCAATTTCTTTCTGGTCATTTAGAATCCATGCATAGTCCCTACTTATTTTAGAACCCTTGCATATATCTGTTACTTATTTTATGCTTTAGCTTTTTTTATTTATATTATAATCCTTGTATACAATTTTTTATTTATTTTAGAGTCCTTATATATATATATACAGCATATATATATATACATATATATATTTACTTATTTTAAAATCCTTTGTATAATTTTACTTAGTTTAAAATATTTTTAAATTAGTGAAACAGGAACATGTTTTTGCCGTTTCTTTTTTGTACTGATTTGTTATCTATGTTTAGTTATCGTTTAGTATCAGTTTCCATTAAAGAATTTACTATAGATTTACTGATTTTTTGCAGCAGCCAAAAAGCTTATTGTTGCACAGGATGTCGTTAGATTTTTGAACTAGCATAATAATATCCTAAGATTATTATATTCTTGCTTCGAGAGCATGTTGACGAAAATAACTGCAAGACTTAATGAGAAAAAGTCCAGTTTTTCTGACCTCAAGTCGGATTTGACATCAGATCTGTAGGGGACTTGCTGGAAAATGCTAGGACATAGGGTAGAAGAAAAATATCAAAAGTTTCACCGGGAAGAATGAAAGGAAAGTTAAAGGATATGTGAATGATTAGAAAGAACAAATTGAATAAAGAAAAACAGTGAAACAGAACAATCCTAATAGTTTAAATAAGTAAAAAATAATGATTCGTTGAATATAGCACGCTAATGGCATGACTTTCCAACCGGCGACCGTTCCAGCAGGCTTAACTCTTCGCCTAAAAGATTTTCTTTATTTATTCGGATATTTTCCGATACATTAAATGGAAACCCAATCATCCATAACGCTACACCCATTTTACTGCTGCGTTTTTCTACCGCGCCTCACAGGTAACGCTTCCAGCCTATTTGTAACAATTACGCAATCATTGTTTCGCACGTCATGCGTACTCAGCCTTTTTTCCAAACCCTGTAAATGCTTGATTTTATGATTAAGAACCTTTGCTCGGAAACGTGAGTGCGATATCGATTCAAGCTAAGAGTAGGTCAATAGCTATGCAGTCGGTGGTTTCTTTATGACTTAGTTGTAGTATTGTTAGTTTTGGCATAAGATTCCTTGCGCAGTATATAGATTACTTTTATGTATGAAGTATATATATGTGCATCTTCCTGATGCACCAATGGGTCACTTGGCAGAATTTCATTCGAATTACCCCTTCAGCCCTGGCCTTTCATCTGAGAGATCGTCGTTCGAGGTCCCACCACCGTGTGAGTCAGAAATTATATATATATATATATATATATATATATATATATATATATATATATATATATATATATATATATGTGTGTGTGTGTGTGTGTGTTTTGTTTTAATGTACATATTCCCATTTTTGTATGGGGTATATATATATATTTGAAGGATATTTTTGATTTATATATAGACCTATTATATATATATGTGTGTGTGTGTGTATATATATGTATGTACATACAGTATATATATATATATATATATATATATATATATATATATATATATATATATATATATATATATATATATAAAACTTCTGACTCACACGGTGGTGGGACCTCGAACGATCTCTCAGATGAAAGGCCAGGGCGCTGAAGGGGTAATTCGAATGAAATGCTGCCAAGTGACCCACTGGTGCATCAGGAAGAATGGTAAAACTCCCTGATATGATAGGCGGCAGCCTGCCCGGGAAAAACCACAGGCACCAAAGTACTTCTTTTATGACCTGTCTTAGTTAGTTGGTTGCGCCATGGCCTTTCATTTGAGAAACTGCGGGTCGATCCCGAAATGGGTCAGAA
>NC_089753.1:2422519-2425019 GCF_040412425.1 Macrobrachium rosenbergii | reverse complement strand
CCATCAAATTCAACACCACCACCACCACCACGCACACCAACATCTTCAACCTCTCGCATCCACTTCCCTCAAACTCTCTCTCTTCATCTATGAGGTTTTTAACTATTGCAAGCAAATTCGTGCTTGCAGTCTCTCTCTCTCTCTCTCTCTCTCTCTCATTATTATTAAATTCCCTTTATGAATGGGGTTAAACATCAAGTCATACTAGAAAAAGACCCAACAATGTTTGCCACTGCAAGTCAGTCTCTCTCTCTCTCTCTCTCTCTCTCTCTCTCTCTCTCTCTCTCTCTCTCTCATTATTAAATTCCCTTTATGAATGGGGTCAAACATCAAGTCATACTAGAAAAAGACCCAACAATGTTTGCCACTGCAAGTCAGTCATTCTCTCTCTCTCTCTCTCTCTCTCTCTCTCTCTCTCATTTTAATAAGATAAGTGCCTGGATATATAGATATATATATATATATATATATATATATATATATATATATATATATATATATATATATATATATATATATATATAATGTTTATTTAAAGTAATGAATTCAAGATGGAATTATTAATCACAGGAAAGAAAGGCATTTTCATTGATAGTACACATACTTTACAAGACAAAACAATTCATAGGAGATACAGGAAGATTTTTCTGAGTACTTCAAAGTTTTCCCGGGCATTGCTGGGTTGGTCAGCTAGTATATATGTATATAGATATATATATATGTATGTATAAAATATATATACATACATATATGTGTGTGTGCGTTCGTGTGTATATATATATATATATATACAATACATATATTATGTGTGCATGTGTGTTTGTATGTACATACATACACACATACATGTATAGCGAATATTTGGGCGCTATGAAATCGAGTAAGTTTTTAAAAATTTCGATTCGATTCCGCCTTCCATCTCCACCCGCCCTGCCCCACTCGGGAAAGAAAGGCAAGGTGCTGTATTTATCAACACTGAATGAGGTATTTAAAATACCGGAAAAACAAAACTTGTGGACCAACGTGCAGGGATTCGAAAAATCTTCTCTTACCTGAAACCTGTTGTTGATTCTAAAAGACTGGACCCAAATAACCTTGCTTTCTGTAAGATTAATCAAGCCTGAAATCTTAATAGATTTATCCCTGACAAGACACAAAAAACGAAACATTAGAAAAGTGTAAGAATGACATTTTTTCTTGATAAAATACAAAATTTATACTTTAAGTAAAAATATATACTGTATATGGAAAACATTGGGTGGGAGTAAGTGTACAGTGGACAAGGCTGGTAAGATGACATGGATATTTTTTACATGGGGTTGGGGACTTAAATTCTGGTAACAACATGCTAATCAACAGAGTAACTGGGACTTGCATAAGGTGTAAGATTGCTGGTCCCTTGAACAATATTCATCCTTTTGTAATGCTGTTGCGACTCTGCAAGGTGTTCAGTAGTGGTGTGAATAAATATCAATTGGCGATCCTTTCATCAGTTTCATTGGAGGACCAAGTCTCTTTGGTGGCGGGATCTCGACATTAGGCCAATGTGTGTTATTAGTCCCGGTCAAACATGGACTCGAATCACATCAATAATACTGACCTTATTGTTCCCCCTGACTCGTCTGGTACACCAGCAGTCAATCAGCAACTTTGGGATATAGAACTGCCTCCCTCAACGGGCTATAAGTTTTAAAAGCGTCCATTGCCTTCACGAAGTCACGGCTTTTCCGAGACAAGAATCTCAACTGCTTTTACATGTTCCAACAAATGGCCACGCCAGTGTGGGTGTGGAGACTGCAATATATGGTAACGAGTTCTGGGCCGTGTGCACGGTGAAAACAAAAACAGACTGGCAAATACATGGCTGTTGTAGGTGATATATAACTGGAGAATGAATAAAATGGAAAAGGAGATAAGAATGTGAAATAAATATAGAACATATGGGTAAGTGGCCAATACATGAGTGGATATATATAAATATAGCTCAGTAAATACACACACACACACACACACACATATATATATATATATATATATATATATATATATATATATATATATATATATGTGTGTGTGTGTGTGTGTGTGTATGTGTGTGTATTTATTTATACACATATACATATGTATGTATATATAAATATATATATATATATATATATATATATATATATATATATATATATATATATATATATATATATATATATAGATATTACACGGTCAACATGGCAGAGGTGGGTGGATATCGTCTCCAAATACAAACACCTGAGTTCGACGGGTGATTTGTACATGGGAGGCGATATCCACTTATACCTCTCTTGTGGCCGCGCGGGTTAATGCGTCCCTGTAGTCCTGAGTTCCGGTCCTTCGTTGGTTCGAGCCCACGGGACGGCGTACTTATTATCAACTGAAAAATTCCCCTTCGGTAACATATATGAAAATATATTATTTCCGAGGTAGAGCGAATTGGATATTAAAGGACGTTTGTAGCTTCATGCTT
>NC_089753.1:2407519-2417519 GCF_040412425.1 Macrobrachium rosenbergii | reverse complement strand
GATGGCTTTGGTGGCATGATGACCATCCGTATTCTTTTAATACACTGAGTACTGTAATAAACGCTGCTCTGTTTGCTGCTGACAAGAATGAAACATTTTAATGTCAGACTTAGGCCACATTCAAGGCTAGATTGATTCACGAGAACCCTTCCACAAACCTTAAGGTAGCTTAGTCCTGTAAACCAAAGGCAACGTCAGATTCCGAGGGGTTATGTTCACTGGAAATCTGTTCAGTTCTCGAAGAAATCTATGTTCACAAGTCAGATAGGAATCGCTTTCTGTGAAAAGTTCCTTGTATAATGTAAACTCAATTTGCTGAAGCCATTACCTCTGGATCTTGGGGGGAGGCGGGCCACAATAGGAGTCCAAAGTCTCACAAAGGAATATGTAAGTAAAATCCTCTCTTCTTCTCAAGTGCAACAGGGCTACAATTGTCAATTTCTTCTGCAGTCATCCTTTTTGGTGTACATTCAATTTTGTTCAAAACATGGCTCCAGAATAGTGTCACAGTATGTGCCCAAAGTTGTGCATGTATACAGGAAAAGCTTTAAGAAGTTTACTGAGGTGAGCAGTGTATCCCAGAAGCCTTTGTTCTTATTTGCCATTTTCCTGGGCTAGAAACAGGGCCATTGGTCGCTCCACCGACCTGGCCGCTTTTCTCCTGGCAACACTTATTTCGTAGTAGAATGCCCATACAGGTCATTTTAGAGTGTTATTTTTCTATTAAAATTTTTAAAAAATTTTAAAATGTCGCACATAAAAAACCCCAAGCTTGGTGACCGGGTTGAATTTAAACAGTTTCGAGAAATAACGACTCCTCTTCATAAGGATAATACACTCTGATTGACGCTCAGTTCACAGAACTTGTGCTTTTCATTTATTTCATTTTCTGCAGGTTTATTTATATCAGTTTGATACTGTAAACAGCCCTAACTTCAGTTATGAATAAAGAGCTCGGGACATCAAGCGAGCTGTGAGCATTCGCGACGAAAAGGTTTAATTTATTTGCTTCTTGGTAAGAGAAGAGTCATAAGGTTGAATGAGGCTGAATTAAATACTGAAACTGGAAACTTCCATTATCGGGGAGCGCCATCGCCTGATGTAGAAAATAATGAACTGGAATCTCATAGCACATCCAAAAACAAGAACCAAACGAATAGCGTAACATATCAGGCATCTTTTTCACATTCTATGTTTCTTAGGAATCAAAAATATTGCTCTAAAAAATAAATCGATAAACATAACTAGTCATGAAGTACAACACGCAAAAAAAGAACTTTCATATATTATTTATGGCTGTGACACCAGATAACTGACAATTAATGAACTTTTAACGGTAAATTAAAAACTACTGCGGATCCAATAAAGGGTCAACAGTACGCATTTTACCATTTTATTGGGGATCACGTTCCTCTTTTATTCTTTGCAGCCCTGAATGTCATTGGAGTGCACAAAGACAGCATGGTGGAAATAGTATGTGCAGATGGCTTTTAATTCATGGACAAAAGGGTAAACATTCAATATTAAATCTTGCTTTTAAAATGGAATCGGTAGTATTTATTACACACACACACACACACACACACACACACACACACACACACATATATATATATATATATATATATATATATATATATATATATATATATATATATATATATATAATAAACTCTCTCTCTCTCTCTCTCTCTCTCTCTCTCTGCCACATTAAGAGATTCCACCAGAAGTTTCAGTCACCCAGAGAGAGAGAGAGAGAGAGCATTTAAATACCAGGTAAAACCTTAGAGCAATTGCACGTTTTACGGAGACGTGAAGGCTTTTCCACTTCGCAGACATTTTTGTATGTTATTATTATTTTACATGCGCCCATTTTATTCCTAAATTCCCACAACTTACATTTGTGTGCATATGTGTATATTTCGCGAGGTACACGTCCCAAGGCCGTCCTCGTTTTTAAGTCGTGTTTGTGTGGAGAGAGAGAGAGTGAGAGAAGGCGGTTTGCCAGTGAGAGAGCGTGTTTGTGAATTGTTCTGTAGTATAACTGAGGTCGTGAAATTGAATTCTAGAGTAATATGAGAGAAAAAATTGAAAAGAAACGATATATTTGTAAAATGGCTGATTGAAAATGAAAATCTCAGTGAAAGAAAAAAAATTGAAAGGTAGAATTCTAAAATTAGTACAGCAATGCAGCACTTAAAACCTTAATAAAGATATAAGAATAAATTGATAATAAAAATTAAGAAAAACATGTAAAGAGATGCTCAAAAGAATATTCTTTATGCAAAGCACATCTACCAATATTTCTGCCATTTACGCGTTCGTCTTTATTTACTGTGTATGCGTGTTGTATAAATATTTATATGCAACTTGGAATATCTCTCTCTCTCTCTCTCTCTCTCTCTCTCTCTCTCTCTCTATATATGTACTGTATATATGTATATATATATATATATATATATATATATATATATATATATATATATATATATATATATATATATATATATATATATATATATATATATATATATATATATATATATATATATATATATATATATATAGCCATATATATATATATATATATATATATATATAGTTATATATATATTGTAATAGCACATTGCCCTCTTCTTTCTCTCAAATTCTTTGATATACGCTTGTCACTACAAAGCCTTAAGATCCAAGTACAAGAAGTATGAAGAAATTCTGACGTGCGTTTCCCGCTACCGCACATCAGAATTTCTTCATGTTTCTTGCACTTGCATCTTAAGGCTTTGTAGTGACAAGCGTATCCAAAAAGCCCGAAGAATTGAGAAAGTTACAAGGCCGTTGTGGCTATTACAATTACATATGTATCTGGTAAAAAGTGACCAATAGATTCTATATATATATATATATATATATATATATATATATATATATATATATATATATATATATATATATATATATTTATGTGTTTGTGTTGTGTGTGTGTGTATACATACATATATAAATATATATATATATATATATATATATATATATATATATATATATATATATTTATATAGTTATGTGTTTGTGTTGTGTGTGTGTGCATACATACATATATAAATAAATATTTTGTCTTTTATATATATATATATATATATATATATATATGTGTGTGTGTGTGTGTGTGTGTGTGTATATATATAGTTTTGTCTTTTAATCTATTTATGAATTATAAGATTTCCTACCGAAAAGCTTAAAAAACCTGGAGTTCCTTCTTCCAGAGAGAGAGAGAGAGAGAGAGAGAGAGAGAGAGAGAGAGAGAGAGTAGTCAGTAGAGACTGTAGTCATGAATCTCTCTCTCTCTCTCTCTCTCTCTCTCTCTCTCTCTCTCTCTCTCTCTCTCTGGAAGGAACGAAGGAAGGAAAGATGGAAGGGATTCCATGTTTTTCTACGATTTTTGGTAGGAAATCTTATAGTGCCTTCATAGGTAGATTAAAAAGACACAGCTACCTGTATAAGGATTTTTATTTGAATATGTGGAGCTCCTATATTATACGATTTAATAACTTTACAACTTTCAATCTAATATAGATTAATATAGCCAGAATGCAACGTGACTCTTATTCAAATCTGTCAAGGAAGAGAGCTTCACAAATGCATGGAACTTTGCTGCAGCAAAACTGTAGCAATGAGAAGCTGGAAAGACGAAATAATCTACTGGGTAATGAATGAGTTCCTCAAAGAATCTTTACTGACGTTGCGTACATGTTAGTGACCTATATTCCTGCATCTTAATTGTTTGTTAGTCTTGGCCCTAATTGCCCATGAAAACAGTATTCGGAGCCTGTGCCACAGACTGGGAAGTGCTGCCTTTCAGCCTTGGTATTTCCCGTGATACGTCAGAGGCCTCGCCTCACGTGTAGGAACTATGATGACGCTCGCCGTGATTCACTATCCGGGAAACTTCATCCATTCTCTTTCATGCATCTATTATTCAAGGAGAGGGAGAAGTGTGAGGATATTGCGAAATGTGCGTGATGCGCTTGAATAAAAGGATTGTTCTGCTTTCGTGCTAAAGTAGCTGTTCGTCCACGCAAGTTGTTATTGTTATTACGATTACTGCACTATGGCCAGTTGCGTCGGATGTTCTCAGCGGAAGCAGTTGTCGCATTGGCAATGAATCATCATCATCATTATTATTATTATTATTATTATTATTATTATTATTATTATTATTATTAGGCTGATGAATTTACAAGTCTGAGAACCTAAAACCTCTGTATTTTTGGACGTCGAGGCACTTTTCAGGTCATTTGTGATCTTGACATAGAAGTTGAGAGTCTTATGAACAGAAGACTTAAATTGAATTAACAAAGAGAAAAGTACAGACCGCAAAACTTTAACGTAAATGAAACTAATTTAAATTAAGCAAACAAACTAAAGCCATGGTAACAAAAACCAACCAAAACATATATTAGAAATATGAGAGCTCAAAACACGTTCAAAGAAGAATCTCTGTCTCGGCTGAAAGGTTTCTCTTTCTGTGTGTGATGAGAATGGAGGCTGCTGTCATTAATGATTGATTCCTGAAAGAATGTTTCTTTGGGCAGGGTTTTGCAAGCCAGAGAAAAATCGTTCATGTTACTTTGTACGCAAGCACATATTCGCAGATACTCATTACGCCCCTCCATCTCCCTTCTTAATCTTTTAAGGGTTGTTACCAGAAGAGTACAGCCTTCCACTTAAAGTAGGTGGACTAGGGGCCGGTAGGCCTGGAGTGAACCACGGACCTAGTGAACGATCTGACGTTGTACCACTCCAGGACAGTTATATAGGACAGTGTATATGTACATATATATATATATATATATATATATATATATATATATATATATATATATATATATATATATAAATATATGTGTGTATATATATATATATATATATATATATATATATATATATATATATATATATATATATATACACACATATATACATATACATATACATATACATATCAAATCAGGGTACTTGCCATGACACTGAGCACTGAAAATGGATTCAGTGATAAACGTAAGAAAAAGGTGAACCTTGGAAAGAGATCTAACCCTGTCACTGTTGAAGTGAGAAATAAAGTAGTGACAAATAAGAACAGTATTAAGAAATGAAGTGAATTGGGGCACTGTGGTTGAAATTAATAGATATGCCTTTATATCATATGCAATGTTAAGGGATAATATAAAAGATCAGATAAAAAGAGTATGTTAGGGAATAGCGATTAGAGAATTAACGTTAAAGTAACATTCTGAACTTTTTTCCATGAAAGAAAATGGTATTAAAAAATGACTGATTATTAGGGAATCTTTTTCAAATAGTGGATTATTATTGCTGTTGCTGATGCTTTTGTTGATGAGTTTATATGTTATTGTGGTTATTGATATTATTGCTACTATGATTTATGCTGATCTGATATTAGATTGAGTTGCTTTGGTAGATTTAGTAGGCTGTAAACTGCTTTTAGTTTATTGTTAATATTGTCTTTAAATATCATTTCCTTCTAAGGATACTGGGAGAGTCAAAGATAAGAATAAGGATACTGAGAAGCAATTACGACAAAAGTTGATATAGGGAAAAGAGGGGGAGGAAGAGGGGGCACAGCAAAGAGGGAAGAGCGGAAGGAATAGAATGGGGGTGAGGAAGAAAAGTGTAGAACACATACTGTAGGAACGAGAGTGGAGTGGAGTGAAATGGAACGAGGGTCCAGCGGAGTGTTTCTAACGAGATTTGGAAAACAAAAAGTGGGCTCAGCTTCCGGCTCTCTCAGCAGTCTCTCTCTCTCTCTCTCTCTCTCTCTCTCTCTCTCTCTCTCTCTCTCTCTCTCTCGTTGGTATCAGCATGAAGTTTGAGAGCGACAAGCGGTTGGGAGTGACAGAGAAAAAGACGATTCCGAGAGGAAAGGTAAACAGAGGGACAGCAAATGGATTGACGCAGAGGCCTTACCTTGCTCGGGAACTAAGAAAACAAGTAAAAGAAGGAAGAGAGAAAGGAATGGGTTAGACCTGAAGATGATGATGGACAAAGCGTAGAAGAACTGGTTCCAGTATGCAAGGAGACTTCCTCAAGATTTTGCGATGCTGAAACTCCTGAGATGCCTCCTCAAAATAGGCTACTGGAACAGGTTTGGAGCATCTGAGACCGTGAGCGCCAATCGAGAGAGAGAGAGAGAGAGAGAGAGAGAGAGAGAGAGAGAGAGAGAGAGAGGGCGCAATGCAAGGTTTACGTTTTTTACCTCAAGTGTTTGTGTCTTGTGAAGGTAGAGAACGGAGTACTGAAATCACCATCATATGTCAATTTTCTTTACGTGAACAAATGCAAATTATATTTTCTTGTCCCTTTCGAGTTCATTAAAGACTATTAGTAAATCATTTGTTTTTCTTTGTACTTAGAGAGCGTAACAAACTCGCTATCAAACACCAAGCAAACTGTAAACAGTGGTTTTCAACAAAATGATTCAATCTTATTAAGCTATATTTAAATATGTATTACTAACACGTTACTTTTTACTGATCCTAAGAATTATAGTACATGTTATACATCTGTTGCTTACATTGTAATAAATATTTTTAAATTGTTACGCAAAATCTCATTACCGTCTTCGATAACTGAACAAGATATGCAATTATTAAAAACTGAGATGAAAAATTTTTTCCTAGGTAAATACATTCTGAAAAGTTTGCCAGAGCAGAATGCTTTTGCTTTGTAAATCGCCTTCACATTACCTAGACAATTATACAAGATAATATTATCTTGTATTTCTTACTACGCGTTGCTGGAGTTTCGACACAATCAGAGACAAAGAGATCATAGATCGATATTCCTTTGTCTCTCGAATGAATGAAATCAGCATCTCTTGCGATAACACTCAGTTCGAAACATTGTTGTCAAAATACTTTATTGTAAGTTTTTATTGCTTTCGATTAAATCATTTATTAATCTGAAGTTATAAGCTATGGCTTGATAGTCTCAAATAAACTGTAACAAGTGGTAGTGACACGAACACAATTTCAAAAAATGAACACGCCCACAAAACTTCAGCTTCAATGTGTGAACTCGCTCAAACTTCTTCCAGTATTTTCATGAAAAGACTCGTTTTGAACTGTTTCAAGCCTTCGGTGTTCTCTGAAAAGATATTTAACCACTGCCATAACTTATGACCCCAGGGACATTTACTGTTTTTGCTTATTTGATTAAGTGTAGATTCGAGTGGTATCTGAATTTCAATATTCCCTTCAAAAAAAAAAAAAAAAAAAAGACGTTTAAACCTGACGTTCTGCATTGTTGAATAGTCACAGAAACATATGACGTCAGAGAACTTGTGCTGCGTTGCATGGGATGCCAAGGAAAGCCCTCTAGATAACCCACTGAGATAAGGAGGCTGTCGGCTTTATCTTTTTCTCTCATCAGGAGCTGATAAGCGAAGGGATGTCCGCCCGCCATCGCTTTCCGCTGTCATTCGGGCGCGAAAAAAGGAACACTTCAATTGGGAAGGTTTTGAAAAGGTCATTTATTTATTTAGTTATATTTTTATTATGTTTTATTTATATACATATATATATTATATATATAATATATATATATATATATATATACATATATGTATATATATATCTTATGTATATCACATTAGTTCTTATGAATTTTATCTTCCATTGTTTATAATGTGAAGTGTTCACCTTCTATATAAAATGAAAAAGATTGTTTAAATAAGGCCCCTCTCCCCTGTCCCTTTTTCGTAATGGAAAAATGCCGGTTTTCTGAACTTTACAAATGTTTACCTCTCCAAAATTTTTGAAATGCTCTTTTTCGCAAACAGGAATTCTGAATTGCTTGCTGCGATTTCAGAAAGATTTCCCTGTGATACTGGATATGGAAATGATGGTTTTGAACCCGTTCTTTCGCTCGTCAGATGCTTCCAAAGAGATACTTTGGTTGAGAGTGACATGCACTTGCAACATTCATGTGAGAGGACCAGTAAGAGAATATATGAGTGATTTCACCTGAGGGGGGATGGTTAAGGATTACCTCGTCGAGACCCTCTTACTTCCATGGCATGATGATATAAATTGTGACGGAATCTTGGTCACTCATGTTTCTCTCTCTCTCTCTCTCTCTCTCTCTCTCTCTCTCTCTCTCTCTCTCTCTCTCTCTCAGCACAAACACACACTCACACACACCATCTGCGACCCACAATATTACATAATTAAGTACAAGACTTACTACTTAGGTGAGTAAAGACGCATCGGTTTTGATATGTTCCCCTCCGCCTTTCTTTCCTTGTCCTGATTCTTCCTTTACGATAAAGAGAATTTCATGAGTGAATTCCATCGTAACTTTCTTTATTTAATTTCAGTGAAGTATATCATTTCGATATATATTAATTCTAATGTTACCTTCTTAAAATTTTGGTACAGTGACAGAGAGGAAGTTATCTGGTTGTGAAGACAATGTGATGAATACTTCATATCCTGGAGAGAGAGAGAGAGAGAGAGAGCGAGAGAGAGAGAGAGAGAACTTGCAACGTCATCTAATAATTAGATTATCTATGACCTAACATGCCTAACACTTCATTTGATAAAGCATAGCCAAACGTATTTAGTTTATATGCTTTGTCATTAAAATATCTTGACCTTACATCTTATGACTCTAGTTGATAGCTTTTAATCAGTAAGCAAATTCAAGAAGTATTTCCATGCGTGCATATACATATGTATTATGCATACTTGGAATTGATTCATGATTTGCCATATATATATATATATATATTGATAATCATGATAGCCTATATAAATAAATAAATATATATATATATATATATTATATATATAAATATATATATATATATATATATATATATATATATATATATATATAACACTGTATGAAATGTTCATACGGTGTTTTACGGGCCTTTTATCTTCATATTATACTGTTGTATTATAGTAAAGACATTTAAATATATATATATATATATATATATATATATATATATATATATATATATATATGTATATATATATATATATATATATATATATATGTATATATTATATATATACATAAAGTTTGTGAATGCGATAAAGACAGATAAAAAATGAAAGTTGCCAAAATAAAGATTATTGTTTTCGCGTAGTATATGGGAGTAAGACGTGATGAGATGTTGAGAAACATACTGTAGACAGTCGACGGTGTGGAAAAAGACGAACTCAGATCGAAAATTATGGCAAGAGTGTCTTTGGATTGTTTAACAAATGTATGTAAACAGGAATGACTCGGTGCTGAGAAGTCAGTTCTCAAGATAAGTTTTCTGCACGTGGGGTTCTACTCGACCCGGCAGTTAAAGATGAGCGAGAAAGTAACTTGTTTTCTGTTTTCCTCAACATCTGGCCGGTTCAACCAGAGCACTCACTGGGTTATTGGTCTTGCGTGTGTGCGTGGCGCGCTCGCGCGGGAGTTACGATAGAGCATGACTACTGTACTATGTATATACTTTAATATATTCAAAGCGGAACACCTCCACATCGAAATCCCATCGGGGCATCATTTATCTATTACGCCTTTTTCCATCATCTTCAATGATACCCGGCATTTTCACTGACCCTTCCTCCACCCCCAACCACTGGCCCACCGCCATCCAACCACTCTCCCCCACCCTCTGCAGTATTGCCATATAAACGTCATAATTTTGTGTCTTTTCCTAAGTGGGTTTCCATGTGTTCCTGTCGAGGAGAGATTTTCAGACGATGAGTTATATTAACCCCGACTGATAAGGAATCGAAGAGGATTGTTACTCCGTGTTTATACTTCCAGGATGTGGGATTCGAAGACTCCTCTTCTCTGCTGCGGCGACGCTGCTTCTCTTGTGGGTCGCGTCCGCGGCCCTTTCGCCTTTTGTATGCTTATTCGGTTCTTTCATTTCTTTTGCTTCGTTGTGATTTTCTTTGAAATGTGCCAATTT
>NC_089753.1:2355019-2400019 GCF_040412425.1 Macrobrachium rosenbergii | reverse complement strand
CTTTATCGCGGGGCATCGGACGCAAATTGGAATTTACGACCAACCTTCCAAATGTTGAGAATTAAAATTCAACCTAGAAGTTTTTTCTCCATAAATGTCTTTTCATAAATTGGATGCATTTGCTGTTTACCTTTTTACACAAAGATTACTCCATGGGAGGTTTTAATGAGTGCTTACATGCAAGACTTTTTAAACGCTGCGTCAATATTTTCAAGGTTCTAAATTGTCATTGCTGTTTAACTTCCTACGCAGAAATAGGTCTCTGAATGGTTTTTAGTAAGACACTGATACTGAAGGCTTTTTACACGCTATGCTTTCAATGTCTTGTTAGAGTTCGTAAATTTCTTGTTGTATTAATGTACTGAAAACTTATGAAGATACATCTGTGTGTACATCTGACTGGATTTGTTCTTAAGTTTGTTCCTCACTCACCCTCGATGTGGGACCACCTTGACGTGGTGAGGGGGCTCTTGAACCCCTGGATTTGTTCCCGGGTTCCAGTCCAAGAGTCCCAGATATCAATACATACTAATATGGCTTAATTTTTGTGGAATTTTCCACTTTTGGTAAGATTTATTGGACCTGATAAATAGGAAAAGATGACTTAGCTGGGATTGGGTTTAAATCTAAAGCTAATATTATTATCTATCTCAGTAGATGAAACCTATTCACATGGAACAAGCACACAGGGGCCGGCCATTGACTTGAAATTCAAGCTTCCAAAGAATGTTGGTTTCAACCTTCCACCACAGACCCCACACTGCAGCCATAACTGATCATGATACAGAACCAGTGAATTTTTCATCTCCCTGGGGGAGACACGAACCCACGACACCTGAGTGGCATGCCACGGCGCTGACCACTATGCCAGCGGACCAACAATAGTGGGAACTGTGGTAGGATGATCAACTACCTGATAATGTTTGGACCTGAGAGATAGGACATTGATACCTCAAGGTTGGAACTATTCTGCAGGGCTGGGCCATGGGTTCCAGGAGTGGTCTGGTTCTGGGGATTAGAATCTTGGCATTTTGTCTGGTTTGCCCATATTATGATTTGGGTGGGGATGATTGTATTTTTGCAGTAGTCTCAGTCCCAACAAGCAGGTTTGGCTTACACTTAGGCCACCCTAACTGTGTTGTGCCATCCCATGTGGCATTGGGTAGGGGGCAGACATTTGGGATTCGGCTCCTACTGGTGCCATTGGTGTAAGAATAAACTCAATGAAAGGCTGATGATATCTTTTTAATATTTTCAGGTTTACTTAATTTTTATTTTACAATTATTCGATCTTTATAAGTAGTAGCAATAAAGAATCGAGTACCCCTGGACCCTCTGATGATACCGTTTTGGCACAGATGACGACCTCTGCACCCTCCTCTGACAACCTGAGTTTGGAAAAGGTTAGTAAACCTAGTGCAATTATATTGGAACCCTATGCCCCAGCATGGAGCAAAGGAAAATTGATCAGAGATGTATGTGAAATAGGGCCAGGTATATTTTAAGCCTCTTATGATAAATATTTGACCTTTATCTGGAAGATTCTAATTGTGATATTTTTAATATGTACAGAGACATTGTGAATTGCTGTGGTTGAGAGCCTAAGATACCATCTGAAGGTCGAGGGAAACTGATAGCAGAATCGGCCTCAGCAAAAGAAATTGAAAAATTAAATGCATCATCGCATCTTAGAGGAGTTAAAGTAGACTGCTCAGTACATGCTTTTTGTAATCATACCAAGGGAATGATATTTGCACCCTAGCTTCTGACGTACTCAGAAGAGAAACTTGTAACTGAATTAAAAGATCAAGGTGTGATTAGAGTTGAAAGAATGAAGAAGATCAGTGGAGACTTAGTTCCACTTCCCAGTTTAATTATTACATTTATTTCGACCCTCTTACCTAATGTAATAAAAGCAGCCCGGTTAAGTTTTAAGGTTAAGCAATATATCCCAAGACCAAAGAGATGTTTTCATTGTCAAGAATATGGATATATGTTATGGTTTTGTAGGCAGAAGCTACAAGACAAACCTTGCCACATGTGTTAGATGTAGTGAACAAGAGCATGGTGTATGTTATAAAGAAGCAAGATGTATACATTGTGGAGACACTCATCCATCTTCTTCACAGAAATGTGATGTGTACATGATGAAAAAAGAAATTCAGACATTAAGAGTAACTGAATATATCACATTTAGAGAAGCAAAAGAGAAAGTATTAAACCAGTATGTTAGACCAGGAGTGCCTCCATTGGCAATGAAAGGGAAGATCAGTGGCAACCCGTGCTCCTGCCTCTCTGGAGGCTGCGCCAGTGGTTTCTGGCAATCTTCAGAGGTTGTGCCAGTAGTTTCTGGTGCTCCTGCCTCTTCAGAGGCATTTCCAGTGATTTCTGACGCTTCTGCCTCTTTGTAGGCAGTGCCAGATGTACCTGGCACTCCTGCCTCTCTGGAGACTACATCGGCTATATCTGGTCTGTTGGCCTCTTTGGAGGCTGCACCAGCTGTGGCTGGCACTCCTGCTTCGTTGGAGGCTTTATTATCAGTATCTGGTGCTTGTGTCTCCCTGGAGCCTTACACCAGATGAATCTGGTACCCCTGACGCTCTGGAGGATGCACCAATTCTGTCTGACCATCACGCCCCTCCTCAAGCAGTGCCAGATTTGTCTGATACTCCTTAGATTGATAATTCTCTGTCAAAGATGCCAACAAAGGTGCCCAACACCAGTAATACTGGAGAGGCTGTGCCAGCTGCAGCAGGTTCCGCCTCCATGTCATCAACTCTGAAATGGAAGGTAGCCATAAGCACTCAGTCTCCCTCCGGAAAAAAGCAGGAGCAAGGCAGTAAAGTTAAATCACTGAAAAGGGGCTCCAGTTCAACGACCTCAAAATCTAGGTAAAATTCACTGATTTTCCCCAGTGGAACTGTCATGGATTAACAGCTAAATGGGAAGAGCTAACGTTGCTCACATTAGAAGCATCTCTTGTATGTAGCTTTGCAGAATACTATGAATAGTAATAATACATGTCCGTGTCCATGAGAGTATACAGCATATCATTCCCCTTATTACATTAACATAGGAAGCCATGAGGGTGTAGTTTTATGTTTTCAGTGACACCCCACAAAATCCTGTTAGTATCCAGCCAACACTGCACGTGACAGGTGTGCAAATTCATTTGCAAAGAAAATACACTGTATGCTCTCTGCCTACCACCTAGTGAAGTCTTCCTGGTTGATGAATTTAAAGCCTTTATTCAGCAGCAATCACGTCCCTTTGTTATTCTGGGAGATATGAATAGCAGAAACCGTCTTGTGGTGACATCATTGCCAATCAAAGATGAGATACCCTGTGTTCCATCATAGAAAGTGAAAATGTGGGATTCCTAAACATGGGGAAGTCTACACATTTTCATGTTCAAACAGCACATGGTCAGCAATCAACTTATCTATATGCAGTGATGACTGCCTTATTGACTTCAATTGGAGAATGATAAATGATAGACTTACCAGTGACCACTTTCCAATTGACTTAAGTGCATCATCTAATCTTCCATCTTCAAGGTTACTTAAATGGAACGTTGGTAAAGCTGATTGGGAAACATTCCTGGAACACATCTCAACAGATGATTCAGATGATGACTTTCCCTATGTAGATGATGCCCTTGAATTCTACAAAACAATAATATTCTTGGCTGGTCTTCAATCATTACCTAGGGCTTCAGGTATATTTATCCGCTGACCAGTTCCATGGTGGACTCGCAAATGACAGGAAACTCATAGAACTATGAAGTCAGGTTTCATCAGATCTCTCAGGCAAAAATGCGAGTATTACCATGTCGAATTTTGAAAAGCAAAAGCTCATATCCTCATGTAAATTAAAAAGACATGAAAGGAATCTTGGACAATTTTCACATCATTAAATTCAAAAACCCCTCAGACGTTAGTTTGTAAAAGATAGAAAAATAGCAGGCAAATTTACTCCTTGTCAACCTCCAGTTATCAAGATCAGTGATAGTGAAGTAGCAGATCCAAGGTTGGTGGCAAATGAGTTTGTTAATCATTCTGCTGATGTTGCAAAGAAAACTAATAACAGACCCTATTCTGCTCAAAGAAGGTTAATGGAACAGGTAGAAATTTATTTTAATCCATCAAGGAATGAATAATACAATGTACCTTTTACTATTAGGGTATTTGAATCAGCCTTGAGTAAGCGTAGTGAATCAGCTCTTGGCCTGATGATATATCATATTCACTGATTAAACATACCACTGAAAATACCAGATTCTTCATGTTAAACCTTATTACAAGAATTTTTCGAGAACATATCTTCCCTAAACTATGGGAGATGTTAAAATTACTGCCATTTGCGAAACCATGGAAAGAACCTTTCAAGACAGAGAATGATCATGCCATTGCACTGACATCATGTCTGCCTAAGATCATGGAAAAAATGGTGAATACTCGTTTGATGTGGTACTTGGAGAATGGTAAATATCTGTCAACTGCTGAGTGTGGTTTTCGAAGTATGTACTTCACAACTGATGTGTTGGTTCAAAAGGAATCTTCTATATGTAAAGCTTTTGCTAATAAACGTCACATCACTGTTTTCTTTGATCTTGAGAAGGCTTATGATACAACATGGAGATATGGCATACTGAGGGTTCTTTATCAATGTATCCTGAGAGGCAATTTCCCTCTTTTCAGCAAGGTTTTTTTAAAGAATAGGTTATTTCAGGTTCAAGTTGGAACAACAGTGCGGGATGTATTCAACCAAGAAGAAGGAGTTTCTCAAGGATGTGTTCTAAGTATACCCTCGTTCGCCTTAGCAATCAATGGGGTATCCAAAATAATTCCCCCAGACATAATTTGTGCTCTCTTTGTTGATGACCTTTCGATATCTTTTGCAGCAGTGAGATTGCAGTGGCTGAATGCCACCTTCAGCTCTGCATTGATAATTTAGCAAAGTCGGCTGAGATGAATGGTTTTAGGTTTTCAGCTAGTAGAACAGTAACCATGTACTTTTGCTGTATAAGAGGATTCCATCTTGAGCCAGATCTGTTCATACAGGAGCAGAGAATTCCATGTGTTGGTGAAACAAAATTTCTTGGGTTGATTTTTTATAGCAAACTGAATTGGATCCCATATCTGAAATATATCAAGACAAAATGCTTGAAAGCAATCACTGCGCTGAAAGTTCTGTCTCACACTTTGTGGGGTGCAGACAGAACTCAGATGTTGAGACTTGGTCTTTTCAAAATTGACTTATGGGTGTGAAGTGTAAACTTCAGCCTAATAGCCTTAAAATGCTTAATGCAATTCATCATGGAGGAGTAAGATTAACTACAGGAGCATTTAAGTCATCTCCCACTAAAAGCATGCTTGTAGATGCTGGAGAGATGCCTCTGGATCTTCATTACCAACGTCTGCTTGTTCGGAGCCAGTACAGGTTTCACAGGCTCCAGCATTTGTATCAGAAATGGAAGGCACTGGCAATTCTATGAAAATCACCCCAGGCAACCTCAACCATTCGCTTTTAGAGTAAAACATGTAACCCATCAATTAAACATCCCAAGGACAGCGATTTTACCAGATAGGTATTCAGTTAGCCTTCCCCCTGGAACCCTCCAGAGGTAAAATTTTGTAGCTATTTTAATTCAAAAAAAGCAGAAATGTCCAGTGAGGCAATGAAATCAGTATTTTTAGATCATTCCTCTCAATGCAGTAACTCTGTTGTAGTTTTCACAGATGGCTCAAAGTCAGATGCTGGAGTCGGCTCTGGAGTGGTCTTCCCTGATGTAGAAATAAGTGGAATGGCTGTTCTTTTAGTGAAAAGAAGAGGAAAAGAAGTAAATCTTTGCTGGGTACCTTCCCATGTTGGGGTGGTTGGGAGCGAGCAAGCTGATCAACTTCCTAAAGCAGCAGTCACCTCCCCAGAACCCAGATGTCTACTACCATATTGGGATGTATATCCTCTAGTAGATCAGAAAAACGAAAAGCTTTGGCAGTCCCTTTTGGAAAATATTGCAACAAATCAAAACATGCACAGTATTGTGTCATCAGTGTTTCCTTGGTCATATCCTCATATGCCAAGGAGACAAGAAACGATGTCGTGCAGGCTAAGGATTGGACATACAAGACTCACTCATGGGTTCTTGGTGTCAGGCAAAAATCCTCCATTCTGTGATGACTGTATTGTGCCCTTGACTGTGAGACATTTGCTGGTTGAATGCCCCAGTCTTGGGAGTCTAAGACAGGTTTCTCTCTTGGGGATGTGACAGAGATGGGCATTTTATCTCTGCAAGGTTTTCAGGGAGGATTGTAATTTAGAGCAGCTATATATCTTTGTTAGGGAGGCAGGCCTTGTCAACAAAATTTAGATCATATACATATACAGTATGTTTTGGGTATGCTCTGTCCCCATCATCAGGCTGAGAGACAAGAAAATATAGAATAATAAATATTCATAATAAACAATCTTAATTTTCATACATATAGATATATTAGATATACGAAGATAATAGCATGTAAGAGGCATGCGATATGACAAGGATCAAATATAGATGTTAGTTATGTAAAGATAGTAGCATGTAAGAGGCATCAGGTTAAGATTGTTTAGAAGTTTTGTATTATTATGATTGTTTATTATTCTACAGTATATTTTCTCATCTCTCAGCCTGATGATGGGGACAGAGCATACCCGAAACATTGCTAATGAGAATAAACACGATGTTACGGATTTTAGTGCAGATGTTTTTGTTCCTGAATGGAATTATATCTCCAAAGGGAAAAGCATTGACGACATTTTGACCTCTCGATATACAGTAAGTGTCTGTATGTATAGTATATATGTATTACAGATAGGACAATATATATATATATATATATATATATATATATATATATATATATATATATATATATTTGTATATATATATATATATATATATATATATATATATATATATATATATATATATATATATATATATTTATATATATATATATGTATATATATATATATATATATATATATATGTACATTTATATATATACATATACATATATATACACACATATATACATATATATATATATAAATATATATATATATATATATATATATATATATATATATATATATATATATATATATATACGGTATATATATATATGTATGTATTTCTTATATGAAACTCCTTTTAAACTTATCAATTTATTTATCTCTTTTTGCTTTCCCATTTAATTTTATTACGGCGTCAATAACCTAGATGTTGTGACGCCAGTTTTAGTAGCCATAAATCAGTTCCTCATTCTCTCTGTCGGGAGAAACTAATTTAAGTTAAGTATACCTTAGTTTAACCAGACCACTGAGCTGATTAACAGCTCTCCTAGGGCTGGCCCAAAGGATTAGATTTATTTTACGTGGCTAGGAACCAATTGGTTACCTAGCAACGGGACGACAGCTTATTGTGGAATCCGAACCACATTATAACGAGAAATGAATTTCTATCACCAGGAATAAATTCATCTTATTCTTCATTGGAGATTTGAACTCGCGGCCAGCAGAGTGCTAGCTGAGAACGGAACTTAAAGGAGACAGGATGGAATTGTTATGCAAAATTTGATCATCAGAAGGGGTGAAAAACTATCAGTAGGGATGAAAAATTTCACGAGAGATCGAGGTTCCCGGTGCATGGAATGTCTCAGAGGAGAAGATATTATTACGAGAGATGGAATCTGTTGCAAGTGACTGGAACTATTAGAGAAATTAACATTGTCGGGAAACCTCAATATCGTTAAGAGGTCGAATGTCTAAAGATTCCCTTTCAAGGGTACTTTTTCAAAACATAAAATACTGTGCATTTACATACAGGCATTATTAATTTATCCATTATCGTGTTAATGACAACAAAATCTGTAAGTGCATTCTTTTCTCCTTGGGACAATGTCTCATTCACATCATTTCTAACAACAACAAAAATCTAAATGTTCGCAAGTTTTGCTAAGAAAAAATATTGTACCGGCAAGGCGGCTTTTTGAGCTTTACCCCAGGATCAAAACTAGAGGTTTAATAACGGCTACGTGATATGCGTTAGGGAGACCCCTCGCATATGGGTTCCCTATAAATAAGACAACAGTCCATGAAAACTGAGAACCATAATAAAGATATATACAATAAAGGAAACTCTTACCCTTGAAGTCATTTACAAATATTATATCGGTTTAGAGGAAATTCTTATTTTCAAATGTTATGCGCAAATCTCTCGTACCCTTTTCATTGTGAGGGACAAACGCCGCCGAACGATGATAAACGAAAAGAAATGACACGTTAAAAAAGGAAAGAAACTCTTCGCCTCAGGAATTCGCAGCACATAATATATCTTGATTGATATGATAGGATTATGCAAGATCTGTGATATGCAAATTCAAGCGTTTGTCCTCTTTACAACATCTCTCCTATTATTATTATTTTGTCCATCTTTAAACCACTCATGAAATGAGTACTTTTCTCTCTCTCTCTCTCTCTCTCTCTCTCTCTCTCTCTCTCTCTCTCTCTATATATATATATATATATATATATATATATATATATATATATATATATATATATATATATATATATATATGTATAAAAAATATATATGTATATAAACATACAAACACACACACACACACACACATATATATATATGTATAAATATATATATATATATATATATATATATATATATATATATATATATACTATATATATATATATATATATATATATATATATATATATATATATGTGTGTGTGTGGGTGTGTGTGTGTGTGTGTATGTATATATATGCACATATATATACATATGTATATATATATCCTATTATGTGTGCGTGTGTCGTCAGTTGCGTTATCGTTTCTTTCCTGAAACTTCTCGCTGAGCGTCCGTCCTTCACAGGAGGGAAACAACAAGTGCCCGTTTCCGGAAACATCCATTATGCCTTTATATAATTTCATTACATGTTCAGGAAACATGTAATGAAACTTTGGTCTCTCGCTATGAGGCCAGGTAGTTAACTACTGCGCCATATAGAAGTGTATATATACATATATTTATATATTTATATATATATATATATTAACTATATATATATATATATATATATATATATATATATATATATATATATATATATATATATATGCGTATGTATGTGTGACACGTATGTGTATGCATGTATATATATATATATATATATATATATATATATATATATATATATATATATACATGCATACATACATACATACATATACATACATACATACATACATCCATACACCCTACGCCTCTGAGTGGCTGGCTCTATAGAATTTTGGCTACAGATATCAACAATTATTTTGGATGGGGTTGCCGCACTTGTTACTACCCACCACAGTGGACTCTCCGAGCAGATAATTCACTGTTTAGGTTAACAGAGGCATGAGTTTGCAGCGTACCTTACTCCCGTTTTCACCCAGGAAGAGAATCAGGGTTCACTTGCTTGGCAGGCGAAGATGCTAATCCTACGTACGCACTCATACGCACAAACACACACACAAACACATACATATATATATATATATATATATATATATATATATATATATATATATATATATATATATATATATATACATATATATATATATATATATATATATATATATATTTATATATATATATATATATATATATATATATATATATATATATATATATATATATATATATATATATATAACTATATATATTTATATATATATAATTTTTTATATATATATATATATGTATGTGTGGATATGTTTACATACATATATATTTGCGTTATAAAACGTTTGCAGTCATTAGCACAACTGCTACAAAGGGAAATGTTGAAAACAGAACAAACGCACGCAGTGCAAGAGTCGCAGCAATTCAAGCATCAAGATAATCCATTCAATAAAAAGAAAAAATAAGCAAGAGCCCGGTCTCGGTCCAGAGTCAGTCTCCCTGTCCAGCCTACGAGTGCAATATATAATTTATCGAGTAATAAAAACGCCGTTTTCATGCCACCCCCACCCCTCCCACCTGGCTCTATACCTCCGGCTGTCCAAGCCCTCAGTACAGTTACACGCTGAATTTAGAAGCGAATTGAACTTTGCATGATTTAGATATTAGGAACAGGTCACCTAGCTTTTTGAGGTAAATTTATTCCATGAACTTGTAATTAGGTCGTTACAATCCTTTCAAGCCGTAGAACAGTGATTCTTAAACTGGGGGGCGCGCCCCCCTAGGGAGGAGCCAGAAGCTTCCAAGGGGGGCGCAAGCAGGGTTGCCAAATGGTGCCTATTATTTTTTTTTATTTTTTATGTTAATTGCAAAATTGCCAAAATCATTATCACTGCTTCCATATGTTTTCGAATGATCTCAAAACATGCCAAAAATTAAAAATATAGTTTATAGTTGGCAAAAATTTCAAGGGTAGGGGGCCTGGGACCTATACATAATGCAGTGGGGGGCGCAAAGCAAAAAAGTTTAAGAACCACTGCCGTAGAAACTCAAGAGGTAGATCATTTAGCCTTTGAGAGCAACAGTCTTTAAAATTAATTCGCCTAATCCAACCCGCTAGTTTGAACAGAGATTCATGAATTGAGGATCACAAAATTTAGGTATTTTAATGTATTCAAAATGCACAGTAAAGAATTCCTCCGAAATAAAGAATTCCTCTGGCGTTCCAAAAACATCGAAGGATTCGTTTTTGATCCATCTCCATCGGTGAAAATTCTAAGAATTACAGTCTTCAGTAGACTTTCTTGGAATCCACATCCAGCGCACCAGGCTTCACACTTGCAATAAGGGTGATGGAAAGGGTATTGAAGAAGTTAGGGAGGGAAAAGGAGGAATATCTTACACTGGATATTAGTTTCTGGCAATTACCTCGTTGCTTCTGCATAGAGGTGGCGCAAAAAAGCAGGGCTTTTTTTAGGGACTGAAACTCTGTGAGTGGAATCCGGGGATTTGTTTTTGAATGTCAGACGCTGGAATGACTTTGCTAACCCAGTGGCTTTCTACTGGCTGACCGCGACCCAGCACAGTCGGGCAATTGCCAGGTATAAATTTCTAGCTTAAGTCAGAAGAGGCATACTGAAACGTTCAGTAAAAGGCCTGGGCCGTTTCCTCTTACTTGGGGCTGATCTTAGGACTCATAGGCCAGATAACTGCTTAACGATCAGAACTCTCTCTCTCTCTCTCTCTCTCTCTCTCTCTCTCTCTCTCTCTCTCTATATATATATATATATATATATATATATATATATATATATATATATATATATATATATATATATATATATATATATATATATATATATATATATATTTATATATATATAATATATATTTACATATATACAGTATACTGTATATATGTATGTATATATATCAGCTGACCAACCTGATGCTGCCCGGGTAAACTGAATGACACCCTCTCTCACTCTCTCTCTCTCTCTCTCTCTCTCTCTCTCTCTCTCTCTCTCTTCCTTCCTTTCCTGTTAAGAAAGTTGCTTCAAGTACAATGCCCAATATTTTTTATTTCATATTTCACCCATTCTCGCTGCCCCCCCATTTTTATGGGGGCTGAACTTGGACTTAGAGGGCATCGGGAGTGTCACTGTTTATCTCAGCAACCTCGAAAACTATGGATTTGACACTGATATCTGTTATTTTTTACATTTTATTTTTCACCCCTTCTCACCCCCACTTCCTATCAGGGCTGAACTTGGACTTAAGGGCATCGGAAGAGTCATTACTCATTTCAGCGACCTCGAAAAATATGGATTAATCACTAATATCTGCGTTTTCTGTTAATTTTACATGTCACCCCTTCCCACCCCCACCCGCTTTGGTGTCAGTGATTTTTACCCCCACAATATTCTTTTCCAGTTAGTAAGTCATATGTATACCGTAGAGTTTATTTAGTTACTAAGTCTACAGGCAGAACCAGCCCTGTTTCAGGGAAGCCCTTCCCATCCCCACCCCCTTTGGTGCCCTTTGGTGCTAGTGATGTCTTACCCCCACAGTATTCTTTTCCAGGTAGTAAATCATATGTATACCAAATTTGGCTGAAATTGCTCAATGCATTTCAGAGTTATACTGTAACACACACACACAGACATACATCCATTTATATATGTGTGTGTGTACATGTGTGTATGTATATGTATATAGATAGACAGACAGATGAAAATTTATTAAAAATAGTTGAATATGTAGCCTGCAGATTATTAAAATGAGGAAAATAAAATAACCTAAGACATATGGGGTAACTCTTAGATGAGAGGCAAACAAACAGGTAAAAACTCCTTTAACATTGAAGCTAGAGACAGAAAAATCATTTCTTTTGGACGAGATGCGCAAAGCGACACCTGAGCGAACGGAGGTGAGCCAACCTGAGCCCGGCCAGCGCATGTTCCGTTCCACAGTTCCACCGGTACCATAAAGACGTTCCACGCATTCCGGACGGTCGGCCCCGCTGCGAGTTGGGGGTGTCTCCTTTGCATAAAATGTTGCTCTCTGCTAGGAGAGACAGACAGACAGACAGGCAGGCAGACACATGGAGACATTTTTCTTTAATTTGATATTAGTGTGATTGATGCTCGCCGGGGAGTCATTGCAGTTCTTCTTCTTCTTCTTCTTCTTCTTCTTCTTCTTCTTCTTCTTCTTCGTCCTGATTATTTTAGTATTCATGTCCTTCATTTCAGTACTATTATTATGCAGAGAATTTAATTTTATACATTTATAGATATCAGTAGTTAATATTATTGTTATTCAGTTCTTATAATATTTTAAGATATGCGTATATATATATATATATATATATATATATATATATATATATATATATATATATATATATATATATATATATATATGTGTGTGTGTGTGTGTGTGTGTGTGTGTATGTATGTATGTATATATATATATATATATATATATATATATATATATATATATATATATATATATATATATATATATATATATATATATATTTTGTCACCACGTGAAGTTTGTGTACAGCTTCATTTCACTCGAATAGCTTTCAGATTTGTAATGTACAACTTGTTTGCACCTTGAATCTTACATTCAAGGTGCTGTTACTATAGCAGTTGCTTTCCACTGATAATGATCGATTTGTAGCTTCAAATTATTAACGGAAAGCACGTTTTATTACCTATCGTAACCTAACCCTCCTTAACAAGTGAAGCCCTTTACGTAAAGTCAGCCCCTGAATGTATCTGTGATGTTCTGTGTTATTTGAAATCTACCTTTTGAGCTGAAAGTAACTCAACCTCTCTGAGTAGATTCAGCTTACACAAAGAATATTAGTATGATAATTTGAATTAACTTATGAACTTTAAAATTTTGCACATAATTATCTTAACCTATAAACTTTAATATAAGAATGAAAAGTTTATAGAAACTGAAGATCTAGTATCCTAGCTGATTCACTTCCTAAAAATTCCATTTGAATAGTGATCTGAGGCGACCAAAAGAAAAAAAAAACACCCGTGAGGGAGGCACTGACTGGCCACCTTTGCCCTCAGTTGCTAGGAATGAATTGGTGTTCCCCTACTTCCTGGTTGAGGAGTTTTATTCTCGTTTTGCCCTGTCTTTTATATCATCTTCTAAACGGCAAAAAGGTTTTTTCATGGATATTTATAGTAATAGGAAATTACTATTACGATTAAATATTTTTAGCTCTTGATTATGTTGCTAAATGGATCCGTCAGACTCAAATGTGTGGTAATACTTAAAAAGTAAAAAGACAGCGCTGAGACTTTTCATGCAAAACTACCAACACATACTGTTCCATCTTCCATTCATATCCGGCACTTACTCATCCAACTGTTATTGGACAAGAACTCTTCTGGAAATTTGTTCCAATTCGTTTTCGAAAGCTAAGAGAAAGTAGGGGCATTTAGTTTTGGGGGATTCGGTTCTACACATTCTCTTGAGCGTCTTCAACTTCCTCCTGCCCTTCGATAAGACCTCCACCTTAGATTCCCTTCTAACTCTTGTTAGTCTGCTACGGACCGCAAAAGCGCACAGGACTAGTTCGCTTCAGAATACCATCCTTTATCCAACTCTTCCGAGTCCGCTGGGAGCTCCTTAAGACCGTCGGCGTAGGAGTGCATTTCCACAAGGAATGGATCGGTGTCTGTGGAGTTCCCCGAGCGTCGCTCACCATTATCTCATCATCAGACCTGACAAAATATTGGCAGTGGGAAAAAAGAACGCTGAGTGATTGTGATCTTGACTGCCGTTTGGCAGAATGATATTCTTCTGGCATTCCGGTGCATCGTTGCCTTTCGGTAAAGACTAGAAAGAGAGAGAGAGAGAGAGAGAGAGAGAGAGAGCTGTGTCTGGTAGAATGGATGCAGCGGAAGAGGAGTGATTGGTGAGACAGATTAAGAAAGAGAGAAATTTAACTATTTGACTGAATGCAAAAAGAGAGAGAGAATGAGCGTGGGGATGATGGTAGTTGTTGTCTGGTAGACTGGAGAGAGATGAACGGCGAGGTAAATCAAAGGAAAGGGGTGTGGGGGGGTGGGGTGGGGGGAATTTACGAGGCATATTTAGAGAAATGTAAATGACAAAGTAGATTTGCAAAGAGAGTGAGAGTAGCAACTTATGTATATGTTATGTGCATTCGCATTGTCTGTTGATAATTTCTTAGCTGATAGACATATAAAAGTGAAGCATTTTCTGTTTAGCGTTAAAGCCACGTTAATGAGAGTGTATACATTAATAACGGTCTCAAGCCTGGATGAAAAGTAAGGGCTCTGTGTAAGGATGACACCCTGCTTTCTATATACTTAGTATAGCTGAATCTTACAACAAACATTAGCAGCTCGGTGCAAGCGGAAATGAATCCTGATAGGCCTCGAAAGTCCACAGGATCAGTAGTAATGTCTTGTCCGCCAAGGCGGTGATCATAGATACAAGAGCTGAGGTCGAGATTTGGATTTATTTCCAATGAATCTGACTAAACTTGCGTAATGAACAGCTGTCAGTCACAGAGTGGGTTTGATCATATATTGTGTGATATTTACAGACCTCTTTTTCCAGTGGTCATGATGCTTGCCTTACTTCCTTGTGGGCCAAGGTATGATTGCCAGCAAGGCAGTCTATTCTCTTTTGGCTCCTTTGGTTTCAGAGTTAAGCAGTGAGTTAAACACCATGAGTGAGCTGAATGTGGTAGGTTGCAGCCATGATGGAGTAGGACCTGAGGTAACAACCTCATCCCAAAACTTCATACTTTATGCCCGAAAGAGAGCACCTTTTGGAGACACCGATCCCATCATCCCACGTGGGAAAGGTGCGTGGGTGAGGATCTTTTGAGGATACGACTAGTAGCCTCGTCCCAAAGCCTCTGGTCATAGCTGGTCAAAGGAGAGCGTCGAACAGAAGGATAACGCTCCTGCCTTGTATGAAGAACAAAGTGGCAATAAAACTTGCAACAAACCTTAGAAATTTAGGTTGAGGAGCAATGGGTCACAATGAGTCGCGACAGCCAACAGAAAGAAGTGTATATTATGCATACATCTGAATCAACTACCAAGGACTAGACAAAGCAAGATCCTGAGTTGATGGGAGGCGTGCTTATTTGGTGCGCTACCCAATCTCGTGTTGTTATCAATCAAGGGTACAAGCTTCCCTTCCATCCCCTGCAGACTTGAATCCAGAGGCATTGCCAATGTCGTGGCAGTTGCTCTTTGAGTTTGTTGCCCTTCTGAAAGCCGATTTTTACTGTCTTATTTACCTCATTGCTTTTCGGATATTATTGCGAATCACAGTTTTTTTTTTTTTTTTTTTTTTTTTCAGAAAATAGAATTTACTTAGTTCTGCTTACCCCTTGGTCTTGTGGGCTTGATAGTAACAGCGTGAGCTTTGTTTCTTATTTCTGGAAAATAGTAGTTACTTTCTGACACTCACTCCATTGACTTCGAGGCCCCATTGTGACTCAGTGCCACTTGCTCCAGACTGCCAAGGGCTGGATGGGAGATTCGTTAATACTTGTAGGTTTCCCCTCCTCTTGTTTGTCTGTCCGTCAGTATCTCTCATACCTGTCTTGTCACTTCAGTTCTTCCTATGTGGCTCAAGAAAGATATTTCAGTTAAATCTGGTACGAAGGTAGACCTTCATGTATAGGTGTGCATGAGGTGTAGCCACCGTCTGTTCCGTCTGTCTGTCACGTCATTTCGCGCTTACCTTGAGTTTTATTAAGATTTCCAAAAGGTGACATTATGATCTCATATTCTGTACATGTTATCCACAACTTAAACATTGGCTAAAACTGTAATGTCCATATGCTGCAGGAGGTACATGAAAACCAAGCAGACTGGAATTGATTTTATTACAGAATAACCGATTGCAAACTGAGGAAGCATACAGAGAATAAGAACGAAAATATGTGTGAACAGCAACTACAGCAGCAAGTAATTAACTCTTAAACAACAATAAGATACTTGCAAATAAAGAGCAAGAGAGGAATAACTATTTTGTGGTAAAATGCATCATTATACTAAATACCCCTATTTACAGATATTACACTTCTCCCGCTTAAAAGTGTGCTTTCGGTTTACAACAATTAACATCTTAATCTATCAGGAAGACGTCTTTCTCTCAAAGGATACTTCCGTTGAGTAGTTATCTCTTCGGGAGTTTCATTTGAGTCCAGTGATTCAGCGTTCTCCCCATTTCTTAGTTCTACTCTCAGATGGAACCGCTGGATGACTGAATGCTCTCCTCCGGGACAGGTGGTATAAGAACTTTCGGCAAAACCTCAGAAATTCAGTGGTCTGTTGAATTATCCGAAGATCTCGATAGATGTTCGTCATTCGAGGTAGCAGTTGGTTAACATGCTTAAGCACTTCCCATACATCAACTGATGCTTCGTAATTAACTGATCCTTCGACTGATATAACTTTCCCTCGTTCCCATGTCCCTTCCCCATTTGCAGCATTCATAGCGCTCGTCATCGGCATCAAAAGTACGAAGTTTCAGTCGCCCTAGATCATGAAAATACCTTTGTGAAGACTGCGCTTTGGCCACTTGTTCAGTAGGATGTGGGCGTAGTAAAGACAGTCTTGTTCGAACGTCACGTTTTAGGAACAAAAACGATGGAGTGTTTTGCCCGTTGATATCAGTGTGATAAGAAAAAAGGAATTTTGATGTTACTGTTTGAATGCTAAATTGTCCACGAATTTTTTTAAGGAAATTATTAAAAGTTTAAACTAGTCCATCAACTTGACCATTACTCTTAGGTGAAAAAGGTGCACTTCATAAATTTTTAACACCATTATTCTCGAAAAATTCAGAAAACTCTTGTGACACAAACTGAGGTTCATTATCACTGACTTAAGTTTTTGGTAAACCTTGTGAAGCAGCAAACAACATCCTCTGTACATCAGTTACTCTCGTAGATGTCGTAGAATTTATGCTGAATATTTTAGGCCACTTCGAATAAGAGTCCATGAAAAGGAGAAATCTGATTATTTTTTCCGGAAAAATCTATGTGCACTCTTTCCCAAGGAACTCTTGCTAATGGCCATGGACTTAGAGGGGCTTGGGAGGGCATATTTTGATTGAACTGGCATGTCTCGCAACTGTTGATGATTTTCTAGATGTCTTTATCAAACCCAGGCCACCAAACATAACTTCGTGCTTTACTTTGTTTTAACACTTCCCAAATGATCCTCGTAAGGTTCATCTAATATTCTTATTCTAAGGGTTGATGGCATCACAACTCTGCTGCCACTGATAACACATCCCTGTTCAATGGAGAACTTGCAATTTTTCTAAAATATTCTTCAAAACCCTCAGGCACGCTCTGCGCCAACCATTTATAACAGAAGACATAGTTTTACTTAAAATGCTATCTATTTTAGTATTCACCATTACTATTTTGGCAGACACTGGCAATTCTTTAATGAAACAAATAGCGTATTCTGATTCCGGAGGTTTAGTTCCAGTCTATGGCAATCTTGACTGCATATCGGCATTTGCATGATGTTTACTGGATCTGTAGCTTATAGAATAATTGTAAGCTGCTAGAGGTAAAACCCAAGGCTGAATTGAGCAGACGCAGTCTCAGGAATACTTTTTCACTACCAAACAACGTAACTAGGGGCTGATGATCTGTCAGCAGCTGAAATGCCTGCCCCATAAATACATTCGAAATTTCGATAAAGCAAAGATGATTGCTAAAGCCTTCCTTTCTGCTGTGGTCAGAGATCGAGAAGCGTGTGCAATAGGTCTTTCTCTTCCATTAGGCATCAAGTGAGAATTAACAGCACCTAGTCCATAAGCAGATGCATCCACCGCCAACTGTGATTTAAGCTTCAGGTCAAAATGCACTAAAAAAAGAAGCAGTCGAGTTCGCTGCCAACCTTCGTAGCGAGCGGTTGTAAGAAAGAGCCTCTCCGCCTACAAGCTATTTCATAGGTGAGTATTTTCTCCAGACCTAAACCAATGGCGACTTCATCGGTGTCTTTGAAGCGTGTCAACTCGGCTGGGCTTCATTTTTCTACTGTAGTCACGTACGATCTTGCTTGTACAGTGATTTTTGATATCTTAAAGATAGATGATAGTGATATTGAAGGTCTTCAGATGGTTAATGCAAACAGGATTATCATAAAATTTGTCGACAAGTTAAGATTTGACAGTTTTTTAGACCAATATGAGGACAAAGAATGTTCGATCGGAAACAAGGGAAACGGTAAGAATTGTCAATCTCTGTAATTCATATACATATGTGTCCATCAGGAATGCCCCATTTGAAATGGATAATGCCCTACTGGAAAATGTCTTGTCCCGATATGGCAAAAGTTATGGGATACGAAACAATACTTTTGCTCACGGAAAAGCAAAGAATCTTTGAAATGGCACAAGGACAGCCAAAATGTTAATTAAGCGCAACCTTCCATCGTCCATAAATATCTGTGGATTCAGTTTTTCTTTGTAATGGTCAAAACAAAACGTGCCACAGATGTGGTAGCTTAGATCATATGGCACAAAACTGTAAAAATAACAATACAAAACTATTATCACTTGGATCTGCTGATTTCTCAGAACTCCTTCAGAACCATCAATCCCCGATAGTGACATTAGGAAATTCTGAAATCATAGCGGAAGGTGGCAAACAAACGGTAAGTGATATCCCCTCGTTGGTGGAGTCAGAAAGTAACGATAGTTCTACTGATGAGCACTGTGAAAACAAGACTCGGACTGATGGTGCCTCAACAATAAAATCCGTGACTGGTTGTGAAAGCAAAATTTCATCTGTGAAGGGCGCACCAGTATGTCAGACTGACGTATGTGTTGAGAAACAAAATTCGAAAGTAAATGATCATTCGATCACAAATGAGGAATCTGAAAATAGCATTGGGGAAATACCTGATACTAATGGTTATGAAAAAGCTAGTTCACCTGTTTTAGCAACATCAATGTCAGAAAAAACACTTATGACTGTCTTTGCTTCGGTGTATGAACCAGATTATCCAGACATAGATTTAGAGTGCAATGTAAACGATGTTGAAGCTCCTAGAAATGTTAGTGAACAGCAAAGTGAGGAACTAATGCCTACCGACAATAATGCTGTTGATAACACAAACTCGGATAAAGTCTTATGGAATTTGAAAGTTGAGAGGCTTGGAAAAATGAAACTGACCAAAGAAGGAAATATGACCCGGATTAAGAAGAAACAGCGATATTAAAATTTCAGGATGTCTTTAAAAGTTCCTACTTTAAATATAAATGGGTTGAATGCTGTGGATAAGCAGTCTAAGTTAACATCGTTGATTAAATATCATAAGATATAAATGCTCATTCAAGAACACGTGAAACTAATTCACCTGTTACAAGAATTGACATTACACTTCACTATAATATTTAATCCCACGCCGTTATTGAAAGGTGGTACTCTGATCTTAGTTTCAAAATACAAAAATATTTAAGTTTTGAACCAAGAAAGTGATACAGAGGATAGAATTATTGGGATCACAATTAAATATAATGAATGTGTCCTTTACATTATAAATATCTACGCTCCATCAGGCGCTAATAACCTTAAGGAAAGGGAATTATTATTTTTTCTCCCAGAATCTCTTATACTATTTGAGACATCGACTTGATAGCACGATCTTAGGAGGGGACTTAACTGTGTGGCAACGCTTAGGGATTCCAGCTCTACTAATCCAAATTTGATATCCAAAGCTTTATGTGCAGTTATAAACCATCTTGGTCTAAAGCATAACTACTTAATCAATAAAGGACTGCCTCAATACACATACATCAGGGAAAATTACGGATCCCGCCTAGACAGGTTTTATACGGCTGATCTCTTTGAAAAAATAAAAACTGTGTACACTGAAACTATCACGTTTTCTGACCACAATATGGTATGTATAGACATAATATGCAGCAAATTGTGTGATAAAAGTTATTTGTGGAAATTAAATACTAGCATCTTGAAAAATAGACATTCATGAAGCGTTTAGTGATTTCTGGCTCAGTGTCCAGGCAAGAAAAGACGACCATGTTAATATTTTAAAGAGGTGGGAATGGGCCAAGCTTGAAACCAGAAAATGGCTCCTCATAGCCTTCTCTAAACGGTTATGTAGCGAGAAATATGGTTTGTTAATCATCTTGCAAACACGATTAAAGCAACTGTATATGAAACACGATCAATATGTAAATCAAAATCATAATATCCAGGTGCTAAAATCCAAAATTGAGGATATTAAAGATAATATACTGGAAGGTGTTAAGATTCGAGCTAAAATCGAAGAATTAGATCTAGGGAGAAAGTATCTCTTTTTATTAAAAAGGAAAAGTGTAAACGTACATTATCTCATCTGAGTAGGATAAAATTAGGTAATGGTACAATAATCACTAGCCAGGAGGAACTGTCAATTTGTTACTTCTTACTATGAAAATCTGTTTAAATGTGTTAATACAAGAGAAAAGGAGATCAAATTTTTTTGAGTAAATTATCACCGATTATCACGGAAAATGATAAAAAGGAGCTGCTTGAAGATATTACTATTGACGAGGTTAAAAGGGCACTTTTTTCAATGTCGAAGAAAGTCTCCAGGTAGTGACGGGCTCCCTGCTGAATTCTATAATAGCTTTTGGAATGTTATCAAGAATGATTTTGTCAAAACCTTAAATTACATGAAAACTAACTGTATGCTGTCAGAATCACAAAATTTGGGTATAATAAATTTGTTTCCCAAATCGGGCGACCTAACAGTCTTGGACAACTGGCGACCAATTACACTTTTAAATGTCGACTACAAATGTTTAGCCAAGATACTGAAGAATCGAATGTAAAATGTAATAGATAAAATATCAAAACACCAATATTGCTCAGGTATTGAAAAGTCTATTACTTCCTGCAATAACTTCATCCGTGATATAATTTACTATACGGGAACAGAGAGTGTACAAGCTGCTTTAGTGTCGCTTGACTGGACTAAAGCTTTCGACCGAGTCAATATAGAGTTTGTTCTTCAAGTCTTGCTTAAATTTGGATTTCCTTTGGAATTCACGAAAGTAATTGAGGCTCTCTTTAAAAACTACAAGGCAAGCATACTACTCAATGGCAAGTTAACCCGACCAATCCAGATCGAGAGGTCCGTGAGACAAGGCTGCCCGTTAGCATTGCTGCTATTCATTGTTTTTCAGGAAACTTTTTTTATACAGAGCCATAAACTCAGACCCAGAGATACAGGGTGTTGTTTTGCCCAGTGATGATTGTATCAAAATTATTGGCTTTGCTGATGACTCTTATGTCTTTGTGACTTCAGATTTGTCTATGTCAAAGGTTTTTTATAACATTAGGAGATTCGAAGCGGCAACGGGTGCACTGTTAAACAAGAGTAACACGAGTATAATGGGTCTTGGTAACTGGTCATTCAGATTGAACTGGCCAATATCGTGGTTGACGTGTGTTTCGCAAATAAAAAATTTTGGCATTATTCATGATAGGAATATTAAAATATCGTGTGAAAAGAATTGGGAAATACATTAGCATAAGGTATACACAACGGTAAACTTGCTTAAACCCAGGAAATTATCCTTGTTTCAGAAAGCCATTATCATAAATAGTTTGGTGCTATCTAGGATCTGGTATGTGACTCATACGTTCTCTTCTTTAAAAAAAAATGTGACTAAAGTAAATTCCATTACTTTTCAGTATATTTGGAGTGGAATGTCTCATCCCATAAATAGAAATACAGTGTGTCTAGAACGGAAACTTGGTGGTATAGGAGTAACTCATATTTACTCGAAGGCATTAACTATTTATTGTAATACTATGTGTAAAAATTTCTTAGCTGATATAGGTATGATCAGATACTATTGTACAATTAGAGTGAGTTATTTAATTCAGAGTGAACCTCTGAATGCCTGTGCCTATGTATCTCCCGATCACTATGTTTTGTTTATCACCTTTATAAGACAAGTTCACAAATTCCCTGGTTTTCCGATATTGTCAAATAAATTATGCTACAAAAAACTGTTACCGAGAGTATGCCCAGCTATCATGGAAAGTTTTCCGCTACATAACTGGGATAGTATATGGGAGAGAGTGAATCTTCCTGTCGTTTTCCCTGAAGAACGATTTTTCTTTTCAGGTGTATACATGGTGTACTGTCTACAAACCTTAGACTAAAAATTCTAAAGATCACAGATGATGACACGTGTACAAAGTGTGGAAAAAGTGAGTCTCAAATGCATGTCTTCTATTTTTGTGAGAGTATTCAGCCTTTAAGAAGGCTTTTATGTGACACACTAATGGCTATTTGTAGTATAGGCAGTAAAAAACTTCTACATACAGTCATGCTGGATTATCGATGTAAATCCAAAAAAGAGGAAAATTGTGCTTTTATTTTAATTTTTGACTACTTGTACATTATATGGAATACGAAGAAAACAAATACTGAAATGGACATTTTATTTGAATTAAGATCAAAATGGAAAATAAGAAAACTATTATTGATAAAATATATAAGGACACTTTGAAAAATTACTTTCCAAATAAATATATAAAATATGAATTTTAATCGTAATTAAACCTCATTGGTTATAATGTATGTACTTTTGTTGAGATATAATCCTAAATTTAAGAATATCTTGTTCCACTTTTGTGTTACTTTAAGGAATCTGTTAAACTTTCTTGTTCTTTATTAATTTGTAATGTACATCTTTTGTAAATATGTTTTTGAAATAAAAGAAAAAAAGAAGCAGATGTTAGCATTAGTTTTACTTCTTTAAAGGCTCCCTCACAGTCATCATCCCTTATGAATTTGTTACTCTTACGAAGTAATTTATGCAAGGGTTCTAAAACTATGGATAGATCCTTAAGAATTTACCATAATACACCACCATTCCAATAAATGATCTCGATTTTAAAACGTTTGTTGGCCTGGGGTTTTTACTATTGCTTTAGTTTTGGTCTGAGTCATGTGAACACCACTGCCATCAATTACATGACCAAGATATTCCACTTTATTTGGCATAAATGGACACCTCTTCAGTTTCAAACTGATATTGTGTTAGCCAATCTGTCCAGCGCTTTGACAAGATTCTGCATGTGATCATCGTCATCCTTTACTGTCACAATAATGTGATCGAGCAAGCATCAACAGCAATTAATATCTCTCAGCTGATTATCCGTTATTTCCTGAAAAAAGGCTGGTGCTGAAGCTACACCATACACCAGCCTGCTCACTTGATACCCCTGTATAAGCCTTTAAAACTGTATGCGTGTTGATTGTTGACTTTTCTGTAAATTCGGGGGACACTTCGAACTGTTCATAAGCACGAGACAGATCCAATATAGTAAATTTCTTTCCTCCTGCCAAGTTGGCAAATAAGTCGTAAGTTGTAAGAAAAGGATAAACATCAACATCAATTACTTTGTTTATCGTAGCTCTGTAATCACCGCATATGCGAACAATTCCAGCTGTCTTAGCAATGCAGACTATGGGTGTGGTCCATTTACTGTGCGTGACTTTAGATATAATTCCTTGTTCTTCCAATACATCTAGCTCTTTGCTCACTTTTTCTTGCATGGCGTAAGGAACATGTCTTGCTCGACAAAACTTCGGAGAGCTATTATCTTTAACTTGGAATTGAGCTTGAAATCCATTTAATCTTCTCAAAGGAATCTGAAAATACCTGTGGGTAAGATTTTATGACAGAAAACTCATCTCTCGCTTTAAAAATGTTCTGCCAATCTAATTTCAGATGAGTAAGCCAATCTCTACCCAATAATAGAGTGTTGGAAGTTGGAACCTTGGCGAACGTAAACAATGAGCGAGTGTGTCACCTGGTTTTCTTCGTATTTCTCCAGTATAAGCGACATTAGTGGAACGATAATTGCAGGGAATACTTATGAATATGTAGTGATTCAGTGGTGACAAGCTTTTGTAATAGTAATAGCTATCTTCAGTTCTTAAAAATTAGTGAAAAAATTGCATATTACTAAAGCCGAAAACCTTATATCATAAATTTAGACTAGAGAGGGGGCACAAGAAAAACAAATAACTCAGTTTTTGCACATATAAGGGACGAGTCCAGAGGACCGCTTATTCATATCCACATTACCATCTTCACCTATGGGCCACTTTTATGAGCAAGGGTCCGTGCTGACGTAAAGCTGGCTTAATCTAAAAGATGACGAATGCCTAGCAGCCTAAGGCGATTTGCCTTAGGGCAAGCGACAAGGACGCTAAAACTTTGTATACTGTTCTGCCATTTAGTGAAGGGTTTCAAGATGAGTAGCTACGTAGCGCCACTAAAGGGGAAAGACACTTTCGGTTTAGAAGTCTCCTCTTACCCTTCTAATGGAAGCTGTTAGTGTTACCTAAGTCCTTTTTGAAGAGATGAAATTAGGATATGGTGATATAATAGGAGTCCAGGTATTAAGCAGGAATAGAACTGTAACAAGATTGTCTTCTTCAACTACATTTGAGAGTGTTATAGATAAATATGAGAATAAAGAAACCCCTTTAAAGAACTCCTTTAAAACTAAAGTATTCAACTTGAGTGCTATGTATACATATGTATCAATTAGATATGCTCCATTTGATCTTGATGACCAGCTTTTAACCGAGTTTTTAAGCAAATATGGCAAAGTTGATAATATTAGAAAGAATAAACACAGCGTGGACCTTTCCAAGGTTCTTTGAGTGGTGTTAGGACAGCTCAGATGGTAATCAAGAAAAACATACCACCCACGACTAATATGCAAGGGTTTAATGTATCATTGTTGCATGCTGACCAACAGAAAACTTGTTTCAAGTGTGGCCAAATTGGACATATAATAAAGGATTGCCCCATGTCCTGGACAGTAGTAGCTGCCCTCTTCTCAGAAAGTGATTTTCCCAAGCTGAATAGCACAGAGAGACCGACACCAAGACGAGCGACAAATCAGAGGAAGTCAATCAAGATAGAGAGGAGAATAATGAATGACGCTGCGGAAGAAGATATAAAGGATTAGGGAAAGTCTCAAGAAAAAGACTCCGATGCCGAAATTACATGTGTTAATGAAAGGCATGATATTTGCGAAACTACAGAAGAAAACAGCTGCATAACTGATGTTGAAATACGTGAAGATGACTTTGATGAAATGTCTCAAGTTGAAGTTACTGAATATGAGAATGAAGAACGATCCAAAAATTCTGATAACGAAAACACAGTAGTAACCGAAGTGATTAAAGTGGAAGTTCATCGCATCTCAGAAGATGATACATTAGACCATCTTCAAAAAGAGAGGGATAGGCGTACGACAAGAGGGGAAAAAACGGACGAAGGTCTGGAATCCAGGACTCAAAGTTGACGAAAAATGCGGCGATACAGGACACACAGTTTGACAAGGAAATGATGCAGACGGATGCTGAAGTTGATGACGACTGTTTTAGGAACGGTGGTATTTAGAAAGCTAAACAAAATGAACAAAGTGACCAAAAATTAACCTTGAAAAAGGAGGATGTAAAACGTAAGACATTCACAAAATGTCAACAGAGTCCTTGATCTTGACGGAATCCTGAGCAGTGAAAAAGGTGCCATTAAAAAGGCGAAATATGTCTAGAAAATTGTGAGATGTAAAATTCCCTTTCAATATTCCCACATTTCTAATTATAGCTACTCTCAATGTAAACGGTTTAAATGAAACGAAAAAAGCAAACGAAGCTAATTAACTTGATGTTATAATTCAAAATAGATATTTTGTTAATACAAGAACATAACATTAAAAATTATGAAAATCTTGATCTGATCAAAGAGCGTTGTAAGATTTATTTTAGCTACACAAATAAACTTCAAGGTGGAACTGCAATTCTCGTTAATAAATCTTCGATTGTGGAAGTGCTGAAGGAGGAACTAGACGTATATGGTTGAATAATCAGTATTATATGTAAATTTTGTAATTATGAAATTTATATTGTCAATGTCTATTCCCCATCGGGATCAACAAAAAAGGCAGAGAGGGAAAAGCTTTATAATGAAGATCTGTCATACTTTTTACGAAATAACACCCAAAACCTAATCCTTGGAGGTGACTGGAATTCTGTAACAAGTAAGCGAGATGTATCTACTAACCCTGACAGCAACCTAGTTTCCAAGGCATTTTGTAACCCAAAGAACAGTTTAGGGTTAAAAGATGTTTGGTTTGCTGCTAATCACATGGTACAATACACTTATGTTAAAGACAACTATGGTTCGAGAATTGACAGGTTTTATGTAAAAGGGCTATTTGAAAACGTCTCAGATGTTCAGAATGTCCCGATAAGTTGGTCTGACCACTGTATGGTTGAGTGCTCATTTAAAATCAATAATGAAGACATGATTGGTAGGGGATACTGGAAGCTAAACACTTCCATCCTTAGTCAGGATGTAGTGAAAAGTAATTTTGATGACTACGGGAAAAATCTGAAAAGGGAAAAATGTAGCTACAGAAACGTACTTGAATGGTGGATTTTTGCAAAAGGGGAATTGATGAAGTTCTTTAAGATATCATCTAGAATCAGTAGCCAAGAGAGGTATGAGGTACTAAATGTCCTTAAAACTCTGCTTGGGGGATTAATGGGTTTTGACTATGTGTCAGGCGAAAAGTTCGAAGAAATCAATGCATTAAAAATAAGGATAAACTGTATTGAAGATGAAATGTATGAAGGAATTAGAATTAGGGCGAAAATAGAGGGAAAAGTACAAAGTGAGAAAGTTTCTCCACATTTACTAAAGAGAGAAAAGGATGGCAAACCAATTATGAGCAACGTTGTGACGGAAAATGGGAATAAGTTGAGTAATGTTAGGGCAACATTACATTATGCTAAAGGTTACTATGAAAAGTTATTCAAAAAGAAAGATATAGTGAAAAAGAACAAGAGAAAATAATAAAATTTATCGGGAAGGAAATTGAAAAAGAAGTTAACGATGGTCTTATATCTGAGATTTCTGAGAAGGAAATTAGAAAATAATAACAGAAATGAGAAATGGAAAAACTCCAGGCCTAAATGGGCTTTCTGTGGAGTTCTATAAACAAATGTGGCCAATTATTAATAGGGATTTCACTGAAGTGATAGAGTTTATTTTAGGAAACAACTTGATGTCAATTAAAGTCAATAATGGAGTGGTTGTGTTAATTCCAAAAGACCGTGATTTACAGTATTTATTTACTGGAGACCCATTGCCATGCTGAATGTCGAGTACAAGATTATTGCAAAACTGATTGATAACACACTAAAATTAGTACTGTCCAAAATTATCTCAAAGGAGCAGTTTTGTAGTGTGCCAGGAAGGTCTATTAATCTTTGTAATACGATGATTAGAGACATCATTTATTACTCAGATGAAGAGAACCTGAAAGCCGCTATAATAAAATTGGATTGGGATAAAGCCTTTGGCAGAGTAGACCTACAATTTCTGTATAAAGAAATGGAATAACTTGGTTTCGACGAAAAATTCATAGGTTGGATTAAATTACTATTTAATGATGCAGTAAGCTGTTTGTGTATTAATGGAAATATATCTGAAAACTTTGCAATCGAAAAATCAGTGAGGCAAGGATGTCCTCTTTCAGTGATGTTATTTATAATAGCCCAAGAATCATTGTATAGGTTATTAAAAGATAATTTAATGATGTTTACTCCTAATTTTCCCAACGATCTTAAAGTACCAATTTGTGGTTTTGCTGATGGTTCATCTATTATAATTTCTTGTGACGAGGGAATAACAAAGTATCTTGATTTGCTAAGAATGTTTGAGTTCGCCACAGGAGCAAAACTGAATACGAAAAAAATAAGCATTTTTGGAACTGGGAAATGGAAAGGTAGGTTGTCATGGCCAGTAGGTGAATTGAAAGTACAAACAGAGTGTTGAAGAATTCTAGGAGCAACATGTTGTAACAGCTATTGTGACACTTTGAAGATTAACTGGGATTTAACTTTTAATAAATTTGCAAAGTCAGTTAGTCTGCTAGGTTTAAGGAAATTGACTTCATTTAAGAAGGCAATTTTACTAAATTCAAAAGTTCTTTCTAAAGTCTGGTATATAGCTCACTCCTTTCCTATGGCAAAAGAAATTGGTAAAATATTGAGAAATGTATGTTTAAATATCTTTGGAATGGTAACTACCAGCCTTTAAATAGAAAAACTCTGTACCTTCCGAAGTTAAGAGGAGGAATTTGCATTATCAATGCGTATACAAAATCCCTGGCAATTTTAGTTAAAACCATCTTAAAATGTTTAGCACACAAAGGTTCAGGTATAGAACTTGTTGCGTACTATAGCCGATTGAGATTAAGTGGTTTACTGGGTCAGTGTGAGAGACGCAACTATTTTTCCAGCCCCTTACTTCAATATTATAGTCAATCTAGCTAGAAAGTTAATGAAGGTGTAGTCATTCCCAGATATAAAAACCAAACACATATATATGATTCTGATGGAAAATGACGGCTTTAAATCAAATGCTGAAATGAACTATCCTACTTACAAATGGGCTGAGATATGGAAGAATGTCAATAATAGATTCATTGACCCTTATGATAGCTTATATTGTACAAATATTTGCATGACGTGCTTCATACAAAAGAGAGATTGCATGTTATGAAAATATCAAGAGATCAATATTGTGTTGAATGTGGAAACATTGAAAATGTAATGCATGTTTTTTACTTTTGTCCTTCAGGGAAAAACTTGTTAGGTTGGTTTCAGAAAAACTATTGCAAGGTTGTGGGATTAATTGTGTTTTGCTAACGCTAATAAAATTTGATTTTGAGCCCATTTCTACAAAAGACAGAAACACTGCAGTAATATTAATAAGTGACCTTATTATTGGACTATGGCAAGGTTAGAAGAATGGGAAACTATTAAATGACCCATAATTTAGGACTATGATTCAGGAAAGAATGCAGAGATCCAGACTGATTTTAAATTTTCAATTAGGGGATTCCTTTAAACAATATGTCACGGATAAATACATAACAAATTTGTAAATATTTCAAAATTATTGTAGATTATCTTTCACATTAAATGTAAATATCTGTAAACAACCAATGTAAAGCTTATTTTTAAAAATAAACATTTAAAAGAAAAAAAAATAATGAAGGCCTGTCACCCTCAACTATCCTCAAGAGAAGTCTAAACTTTAGGTTGTGATACTGCACAATTACCATTACTTCGCCCAGTATCCTCAAGATTTCTGAAGACTATGTACGTAAAACACTACAGGAAGGCATCAGCGTTGTAGATGGAAAAAACCTATAAAATGTTTTAGATCCCATAACAGAAACACTCGCTCCAGTGTCTAGTTGAAACTTGACAGGTTTCCCGTCAACTCTTATATCGAGAATGGTTCTAGTTGAAACTTGACAGGTTTCCCGTCAACTCTTATATCGAGAATGGTTCTAGTTGAAACTTGACAGGTTTCCCGTCAACTCTTATATCGAGAATGGTTGGTTTGGAAGAGCTCATCTGATATACCTAACTTGATGTGACTCTAGGGAGTGTTCATGAATTTTTTCATTGGATCTGTTCGATTCTCCATCGACAGCATTTCCATCTCATGATTTACAAGCACGAATAATGTGGCCAATTTGTTTGCACTTTCTACAGATATATCCCTTGAATCTGCAATTCCTGGCAATGTGATTCTTCCCGCTGCAACAGTAACACCTCCGATCATTTTACTCTGAAACTCACAACGGTTTTCCTTTCTTTGAGTCCCCCTTCTCGAACATAACTTGCTGCCTCCACCCAAGGTGCTTCATCTGCTGCCTCCACCCAAGGTGTTTCATCTGCTGCCTCCACCCAAGGTGTTTCACCTGCTGCCTCCACCCAAGGTGTTTCACCTGCTGCCTCCACCGAAGGTGTTTCATCTGCTGCCTCCACCCAAGGTGTTTCATCTGCTGCCCCCACCCAAGGTGTTTCACCTGCTGCCTCCACCCAAGGTGTTTCATCTGCTGCCTCCACCCAAGGTATTTCACCTGCTGCCTTCACCCAAGGTGTTTCACCTGCTCCCTCCACCCAAGGTGTTTCATCTGCTGCCTCCACCCAAGGTGCTTCATCTGCTGCCTCCACCCAAGGTGCTTCATCTGCTGCCTCCATCCAAGGTGTTTCATCTGCTGCCTCCACCCAAGGTGTTTCATCTGCTGCCTCCACCCAAGGCGCTTCATCTGCTGCCTCCACCCAAGGTGCTTCATCTGCTGCCTCCACCCAAGGTGTTTAATTTGCTGCCTCCACCCAAGGTGTTTCATCTGCTGCCTCCACCCAAGGTGCTTCATCTGCTGCCTCCACCCAAGGTGCTTCATCTGCTGCCTCCACCCAAGGTGTTTCATCTGCTGCCCAAGGTGCCACCTGCCTCCACCCAGGTGTTTCATCTGCTGCCTCCACCCAAGGTGTTTCACCTGCTGCCTCCATCCAAGGTGTTTCATCTGCTGCCTCCACCCAAGGTGTTTCATCTGCTGCCTCCACCCATGGTGTTTCATCTGCTGCCTCCACCCAAGGTGTTTCATTTGCTGCCTCCACCCAAGGTGTTTCATTTGCTGCCTCCACCCAAGGTGTTTCACCTGCTGCCTCCACCCAAGGTGTTTCATCTGCTGCCTCCACCCAAGGTGTTTCACCTGCTGCCTCCACCCAAGGTGTTTCATTTGCTGCCTCCACCCAAGGTGTTTCATCTGCTGCCTCCACCCAAGGTGTTTCATCTGCTGCCTCCACCCAAGGTGTTTCATCTGCTGCCTCCACCCAAGGTGTTTCACCTGCTGCCTCCACCCAAGGTGTTTCATCTGCTGCCTCCCTCCACCCAAGGTGTTTCACCTGCTGCCTCCACCCAAGGTGTTTCATCTGCTGCCCCCACCCAAGGTGTTTCACCTGCTGCCTCCACCCAAGGTGTTTCATCTGCTGCCTCCACCCAAGGTGTTTCATCTGCTGCCTCCACCCAAGGTGTTTCATCTGCTGCCTCCACCCAAGGTGTTTCATCTGCTGCCTCCACCCAAGGTGTTTCATTTGCTGCCTCCACCCAAGGTGTTTCATCTGCTGCCTCCACCCAAGGTGTTTCATCTGCTGCTTCCACCCAAGGTGTTTCATCTGCTGCCTCCACCCATGGTGTTTCATCTGCTGCCTCCACCCAAGGTGTTTCACCTGCTGCCTCCACCCAAGGTGTTTCACCTGCTGCCTCCACCCAAGGTGTTTCATCTGCTGCCTCCACCCAAGGTGTTTCATCTGCTGCCTCCACCCAAGGTGTTTCACCTGCTGCCTCCACCCAAGGTGTTTCATCTGCTGCCTCCACCCAAGGTGTTTCACCTGCTGCCTCCACCCAAGGTATTTCACCTGCTGCCTCCACACAAGGTGTTTCATCTGCTGCCTCCACCCAAGGTGTTTCATCTGCTGCCTCCACCCAAGGTGTTTCATCTGCTGGGTGTTTCACCTGCTGCCTCCACCCAAGGTGTTTCATCCGCTGCCTCCACCCAAGGTGTTTCACCTGCTGCCTCCACCCAAGGTGTTTCACCTGTTGCCTCCACCCAAGGTGTTTCACCTGCTACCTCCACCCAAGGTATTTCACCTGCTGCCTCCACCCAAGGTGTTTCACCTGCTGCCTCCACCCAAGGTGTTTCATCTGCTGCCTCCACCCAAGGTGTTTCATCTGCTGCCTCCACCCAAGGTGTTTCACCTGCTGCCTCCACCCAAGGTGTTTCATCTGCTGCCTCCACCCAAGGTGTTTCATCTGCTGCCTCCACCCAAGGTGTTTCATCTGCTGCCTCCACCCAAGGTGTTTCACCTGCTGCCTCCACCCAAGGTGTTTCACCTGCTGCCTCCACCCAAGGTGTTTCATCTGCTGCCTCCACCCAAGGTGTTTCATCTGCTGCCTCCACCCAAGGTGTTTCATCTGCTGCCTCCACCCAAGGTGTTTCATCTGCTGCCTCCACCCAAGGTGTTTCACCTGCTGCCTCCACCCAAGGTGTTTCATCTGCTGCCTCCACCCAAGGTGTTTCATCTGCTGCCTCCACCCAAGGTATTTCATCTGCTGCCCCCACCCAAGGTATTTCATCTGCTGCCTCCACCTAAGGTGTTTCATCTGCTGCCTCCACCTAAGGTGTTCCATCTGCTGCCTCCACCTAAGGTGTTTCATCATTCACTGTTACTAAAGTAAAGGTCTCAGTTCATTTGATGTCTATTTAGTCATCTCGAATGAAAGTACGATCTCTACAGCCCTGGGGAAGGATAAGTCATTTTTCTTCAACAATTCTCACTGCAATTCTAAATCTGCAATGTCTTCCACAAGTTGATTTCGTGAAGCGGCATTGAGAAAGCCTCCATACTGACATGTTGACGACATTTTTTAGCACAGCCACATACTCAGCAGACTGTCTCATCGTTTCTTTGGTACCTTACACCGTTCAGCAATCACGTTCCACTCAAGGAAAAATGGTTCTGAAGAACCGAGATTAATTTTTCTCCAAATGGCTTAGTATTCGGATTATTAGGATGAATTAAGTCTTAAAATAACACAGTTCTTCGAGCCCGCCAGTGCTAAGGACACTGTAGTTTTCTTCTCTTTTTCTGTATCATTCGCAGTAAAAAACAGTTTAACTCGTTCGATGTAAACTTCGAAATCTTCCTGACCCGGATTGGAGTCTGAAATGTTCCCAAGGTAAGGCATACCCAAGTGACAGGCAGCGATGAACGGCTTGAATTATATCATCGTCAGTTCTTCATTGCAGGGGTGGGGGGTAGAGCTCTCGGCTAGCACGCTGTTGGCCCAGCGTTCGACTCTCCGACCGGCCATTGAAGAATTAGAGGAATTTATTTCTGGTGATAGAAATTCATTTCTCGCCATAATGTGGTTTGGATTCCACAATAAGCTGTAGGTTCCGTTGCTAGGTAACCAGTTGGTTCTTAGCCACGTAAAATAAGTCTAATCCTTCGGGCCAGCTCTAGGAGAGCTGTTAATCAGCTCAGTCTGGTTAAACTAAGGTATACTTAACTTATATCATCGTCGCGAAATGTAATGTCCATATACTGTAGGACGTACATGAAAACCAAGCAGACTGGAATTGACTTTATTAGAGAATAACCGATTGCAAACTGAGAAAACAAACAAAAATAAGAACGAAAACACGTGTAAACAGCAGCTATAGCAACAAGTAATTAACGCTTAAACAACAATACAATAGTTACACACAAAGAGAAATAGAGGAATAACAATTTTGGGATAAAATACATCATTATACTAAATACCCCTATTTACAAATATTACAAAAACTTTCAAAAGTGGGTTACACACGATCAACATTACTGTCAGTAAAAATACTGTCATTATTTTCAAAATCTTTTTATTGTTAGTACAGGGGACACATTCATTACCAAGTACTGATATGAAGCGTCAGTAACTCCCTGGGTTGATGGTGGAAGGTTGTACTCAGCTCTTTTCCAGCGGATGGGAAACTATAAAAAGCATCCATTACATAAGTATTGGCCCAATCGCTAAAGAAAAAACGTAGCCGTAAAAGGTGGATCAAAGATTGGATTGCAAAACGTGAGACGTACACACATTTAAACATCTTAAATGAAATGAAAAAAAAAACATATGAAAGATTTTGATAATTATTTTCGCATGAATGAGGAGAGTTACAATAAACTTCTTGAAATGGTGAGACCTTACATAACATAGCTAAAAGAAATACTGTTATGCGGGAAAGTGTCTCTGCAAATGAAAAACTGGAAAGTACACTTTGTTATTTGGCAACAGGAAGATGTTTTATTGACCTGTAATGCTCAGGAGTTATGGGAAAATCTAGAATCAGCTTGATAGTACATGAAACATGTGAAGGTATGAATACATAAAGGTTAATGATTGAGTCTAATGCGCAGTTTAATTTTTATCTATTAAATAGAGATACATGATATTAATCATCAATGTTGTGTTGGCACTGAAAATCATGAAAATATTGAGTTAAAGGTTCCATTTGTGCCCTGGAATACTCTAATGGACCGCTATGGCTGGTGCTGGTAATTGCTGCTGACATAGGGCGAGATACTGCCTCATACATAATGCTCCTATTTCCAGAATCTTTTATTTTAACTGAATTGCTGGTCAGTGTCCCTAGTTCAGCCTCAAAAATAGTATCACTAATAAATTTCTCAGCAAGTAATTTCTGATCTGTTTTCACATTCTTCAAATTGTTAGGCCAAACTTGAGATATTTGCACTTCAGCGTTAACCTTTTTTTGAAGATATTGGCAGGCCAAGTGCAAGAGATCATCGGAGCTGTATTTCATTTTTTTTTATCTTTTTCATTTCTCATTTCTTTTATTGGCTCAGAGCCTTGCATGAGTAAACTGTCATCTTTAGAACTGACATCCTGTTCATCGTCTGAGACTGTCACCCAGCTCCTAAAACATTTTTATTAAATAATGTTAGGATATGCACACACACACGCACAAAATGTATATATATATGTATATGTGTGCATATATATATATATATATATATATATATATATATATATATATATATATATATATATATATATATATATATATATATTCTCTGCGATAGCAGAGCTTATAGTGATAAATGTAGTTCAGTGAATGAGTGAGTCAGTCAGTCAGTCAGTGAGTCCTTCTGTTTGCGTAGTAACTCAAAAAGTAATTGATCTAGAAAGACGACATAAGCTCATGAAGTACCTCTTTTCCTTCCATCGTCAGCAACTTGACACCACCAAAGTTTTGATGACACTGATGGTATTGACAGTACAGTGTTCAGACCATCAGCAATTTAAGCCCGGCCCATGTACTGACGGACTGAAAAATATTACGAGTACCTCCGTTTTGTTGTATTGACAAGGCGTCAGTATGATGTTCACACCAACAGTAAGACTGACAGTACAGAATATAATGAGAGTAATGTTGATCGTGTGTATGGGGCTGTAAAACTAAAGGAAATAAGGACAGAATATTTCGTCAGTATGAAAGCTCTTAGAAGTTGTTTGGGATCTTGTTATTGTTAAAAGGCGGGCCTGTTAATTATGCTGGCACTTTTATCCGTGTACTAGACGGGCTTAAATGTAAAAGCTTTCTTGTGAGATCCTATATATATATATATATATATATATATATATATATATATATATATATATATATATATATGTGTGTGTGTGTGTGTGTGTGTGTGTGTGTATACATATATATATATATATATATATATATATATATTATATATATATATATATATTATATAAATACACATATACTGGGTGTTTCAAATTAGAAGCCCCTACAGAACAAATGGAAAGTTATGAAGTTTTCTGCTATAACCTATCTCCAAGTACGTTATTTTAAGTTTCTATTAGGCTATTTTTCGTTTTACATTTCTTGCATTTTCAGACTGAGTGACGGAGGAAATCAGATGGATTGACCGAATCCGGTTATAACCTTCAGAGAGGTCAGGGATGCTGGCGCATCCTTCATTTCACGTTCCTGGATGGCTAAATACATTAAAAGAGATGAATCCTTTGTTAAAAGAAGCTGGAACAAAAATCCATATGACTGTCATCACGAAAAGAGTGAGAATGAGAATCTTGGTCAAAAGGCATCATAACTGAGGCAATGGGTAGACCAAGACTTTCTTGGTCTAAATTGGCGCTTGAACTAGAAACAAAATGGGGAATTATAAACCAAACCATTTCATGTTATCAGCAAGTCCAACATCACTCAGCAACAGAGAGAAGACCATGCATGGTTTTGTGGTTCATTTCTTAAAGACTGGGATGAAGCTGACTTTCTCCATGTTGCCGCATCAGATGAATTCTTCTTTTACACAGTCAGGAAGCCAAATCATAAAAATGACATCGTTTCGGCTGCAAAGTTGGATGATATCAGCGATGACATGCGCCATCGCCAAGCAGTAAAATTTCCTGAACGTTTGGGAATTTTTCTCTGTTTCACAGCCAACAGTTAATGTGGATCATCAAAGAAAAAGAACAGTCATGGAATGGCAAATACTTCAGAGAAACTGTGCTTACTGGTGGAGTATATCCTTTCTTCAAAGATCCTGAAAATGTGTTATCTGTTGAAGAAGTCACATTTTTGCATGATAAGGCACCATTTTTCAAGGCTCTTCGGACACAGGAGCTGCTTCGAAACAGTGGTATTGATTTCTTCCCATCAAGTGAATTTCCAGGTAGCTCCCCTGAGCTTAATGCGTGTGAAAACATTGGTAGTATCTTAAAGGATCGTGTTGAAGCGTGCACAGTGAACTATGAAAGGTATACCAAGCCTCGACGACCTGCGAAGAGAGGTGACCGAAGTGCTCAGGGAAATGGAGTTTGAGTCTCAGCTTTTTTGCGATTTGCTGAAATCATACCCCTCAAGAATGCAGGCTGTGGTACAGGCAGATGGAGGCCACATAAAATATTAAATACCTAGAGAGAAACTTAAATAAATACCTGTTCTGAATTACTTTTGTTTTTGTCCATATCAATTTTAGTTTATGCTGTAGAGGGGGCCCTCTAATTTCGAAACACCCTGTATATATACATATATATATGTACATATATATATATATATATATACATATATACATACATATATATATGATATACATATGTATGTATGTATACATATATATAGTCATCTCATTCAATTTGGGGTGTTATGTCAGTGAGAATTTTTCATGATATTTTCTTGAAAATTAGCCTTCTAATTCACTCGTATCCTATTTTATCTTTTCCCCATTACAAGATTTGATTTTTTCTTGTTCTATTTATTAACATTTTCTTCCTTAACTGAAGTTTGATTCTTTCCTGTTCTTCTCTCCTTCAACCATCTCTCTCTCTCTCTCTCTCTCTCTCTCTCTCTCTCTCTCTCTCTCTCTCTCTCTCTCTCTCTCACACACACATATTTTGCCTTATATTTCTCAGTTTCTACAGTTTCTCTGTCTTTGTGTTTTTCGATTGTTTCCCCGCTTCTAGTTCTTCGTTTTCTATTCATTTATCACTATTAGAAGACGTTTTACTTTATTTGGTACGTCATTGCTCGTATTGAATCAAATATTTTCACCTTCCATCTCATGTAGTTTTCTGTTTCTTCTCCTCTCTCCTTTGCGTGTTTAATTTTTTCTTCTTAATAACTGAACGGTGATTCATATTCCCGTTCTTAGCTTATTATTCCTGCGAAAAAGGTTATCTTTTGGGTAGGTTGTTTATGTATTTATTCAAGTATTTGATAGAAGGGTAACTCAAAATGGTGGACGTGGCGTAAGGATTTTAACGAAAATTTTACAAAAATGTTGGCCTGGTGACAGGCAAAACGTAATTACATATTGGGAGAGTGTCCAGGCCTTAGAAGCTTAGTCACATAAAGCGCGGTTCGGTGAGTGAAGGCAGGAGCGGACCCAAGCTTGAATTACATTCATCCCTGTGAGACTTAATACTGAGAGCTGGAAGTGCTGACAAGACTGAATTCTCGTTATGAACTAGGGTTGTTGTAGACACCTTAAAATGCCACATATCTGTAAAATCTTGAAATTATATATGTATATATATATATATATATATATATATATAGTATATATATATATATATATATATATATATATATATATATACAGTATATATATATGTAATCATGAAGCTACAAATGTCGCTTAATATCAAATCCACGCTGCCTCGGAAATCGGGAATATTCCCGATGGGGAATTATCACTAAAGGGGAATTTATAAGTGATATAAGCGACATTCGTAACTTCATGATTGTACTAAATCATGATTGATAAAAAAATATATATACGGTGTATAATAATATATATATATATATATATATATATATATATATATATATATATATATATATATATATATATATATATATGTGTGTGTGTGTGTGTGTGTGTGTGTGTGTGTGTGTGTATATATGTGTGTATATACATTATATATATATATATTATATATATATATATATATGTGTGTGTGTGTGTATATGTGTGTGTATATATATATATATATATATATATATATATATATATATATATATATATATATATATATATATATATATATATATATATAAATACATATATATATATATATATATATATATATGTATATACACATATATATATATATATATATATATATATATATATATATATATATATATAATGTATATACACACATATATACACACACACACACACACACACACATATATATATATATATATATATATATATATATATATATATATATATATATATATATATGTGTATATATATGTGTGTATATACATTATATATATATATATATATATATATATATATATATATATATATATATATATATATATATATATATATATATATATATATATACTGTATATATATACACATATATCTAATGGAGCACGAAAGAACGCTCGCTTGAGAATATCACTAAATCCACGTCGGAAAGTACTTTGAAAAAGTACTTTCGTAGTTTGTTCTACATTTTCAAGTTCACAGTGAATACAAAAGAAGTTGACAGAGATTTATATACAAAAACAGGACGGGGCCGGGGTTACAGTTTGTTAATCTGGGCAGGATGTTCTTTAAACAAAAAAGACATGCGCAAAGGATCAAGGGATAATCCAGGGTGGAGATTAACATTCTTGGTGGAAGTAGCTTCAATGAACACAGTCTTATAGCAGATTTATTTCCGATGGTCGTTGACCTTGTAGATTACCGTTGACTTATCCCGGTTCATCGTATGGCCTGTCTTAAGCCAATGATCCGACGTGGATTTAGTGGTACACATACATAAATATCACAACGACGTATGTCATCATTCGGTAAGTGATTTTATGGCTTGTATCAGCGAAGGGGTTGGCAATGCTTATTAGCAAATTGTGCTTTGTCAATAACCTCATGAACCTTGAAAGAATGTCATTGATATTTGAAACTCCAAGATCTACAAAGAACGCCTTGTTTGGGATGCATCTTTCTGCAAATCACCCATAGAACATATATAGCCCATCAAGGGCAATAATACGAAACTGAATTGATATTCCAGGCAAGTCTAGTTAAGATTTTTGAAAAAAAATCTATATTGTAGACCTATAAAGGATAAAAGAAAAATAATCAGTGCCTTGTTTATAGGGGAAAGAGTTGATGGGATGATTGGCCCCTACAATTGTTTCCACAAAGATTTACCGTGTGTGTACACATTCAGTATTTTCAAAGAAATGGTTGTCCTGCTTTTAAGACACTATGTAACACAAGAGTAGTGGCGTATGCGTATATAAGTTGAGTGGCGAGATCAGAGTCAAGTGTCGAAACCAGGTGCTTTTCTTTTATTAATCTTGTGATTGCTGTAACAAGAATGTCAATAAAAGGGGATTATTCCATCAATGCGGGTGGAAGAAATTGAATTTTATTATATATATAACCATTACTTGGTTACCCACAGTATCAAAACTTATGAAAAAACTTAAGCCATAGGATTAGACCCATAATGCTCCCCAGAAAAATTGCAGATTAGTAGTACTGTGCAAAGAATGATTTATATATGAACATTAATCGATTGGTTTAGCGATGTAACAAGATGAGTATATCTAAAAGTCCCAAATCAGAGATATTACTCAATGCAGGACTGTTTACCACGGAACTTGATAGCTCTCACGGTAACAAGCTGCAAAGAACAACCACTGTCTGTATGGACGCAGTCCTACCACAGATTTGGTCAGCCACAGTTGATCATTGTCTCGTCACTGGAAACAAGCGATTAGATTTTGGGAGGGACTGGATTAGAATATTTGGGGAGAAGGGAAGGGCCTCTTGTCCTGTTTAGCATTGAGGAGGTTTTATTTTTAGTCTTGCCACTGTCTTACCTTCTCATTTTTTCTCAGTACTGCTGCCGTTCTTTTTTGTTGTTGCTGTAATTATTTCTGAAGGAAGATATGGTAATATAAGAAAATACTCGGAATACAATATTTCAAGCACATGATTTTCATATCCTGTCATGTTTATGATTTATTGGTGTTGCTGCTGCTGCATGTGGCTTCATGGAAAAATTCTACGGAAAATTGAATCCCAAATTAAGCCCTGTTCATGCTGAATAATTCCACCTAAAACGCCTCTCTGTCTCTCTCTCTCTCTCTCTCTCTGTCTCTCTCTCTCTCTCTCTCTCTCTCTATATATATATATATATATATATATATATATATATATATATATATATATATATATATATATATATATATATATAGATATACTATATAGATATATATATATATATATATATATATGTATGTATATATATATATATATGTATGTATATATATATATATATATATATATATATATATATATATATATATATATATATATATATATATATATATATATATATATATATATATATATATATATATATATATATATATATATATATTACTCGTATTAGGCTTCAATAAGGCAGGATGGTTTAGCTTCCAGATTCTTGAATTTGCAAAGTAAAGATAGGCGGGCAGATCACCCCATGGATTAGAAAAAGAAAACAACAGATGTTGGGTGGAGCACATACATACTGTATATACCCAAGATTCGCGGTTATCTCCTCAGTGCATCGGTACCTGAAGAAGAAGACTGCATGTCTTCGAAAGCTTTTATTCTGTATATTAAATCATCTGGAATCTAAACCAGCCCGTCTTATTGAAGTCTAATACGAATAATATGAATATATATATATACACAATGATTGTGTACAATTTGCAATATATATATATATATATGTATATAATATTATATATATATATATATATATATATATATATATATATATATATATATATATATATATATATATATATATATATATATATATATATATATATATATATCAGGTCAGGTCCACATACAAATGGCTGTCTTTCGCAACCCAACTACTTTTTGTGTTGCCTTTCCTTCAGCCGTCTGCACTTCTGCCATGCCTCACCTCTCCTCCCCACATCCCAACGGCCATTCGCATGGCATCATCTCCCTCCGAGTGAGTAACACTCCGGGTCTTCAAGGAGCTCTGACGAAGCTGTTATCTCCGGCAGTTATTTTTATTTGGAGTCATTGCCTCGTTGAGATTATGTGTCGTGTGGCCGCAACAACAGAAGGAAATGCCAGTTTTGGGGTAATGGCTCGACAGATAAGTGCTGGGTGCCATAGGCAATGTTTTCTTTCTTTTTTTGACCGAGTTGGTCGTAAACGAATTTATTTTATATTTCTAGTACTTTGTTGTTTTTGTCAGGGCTGGTTACACAATTATTTACTGTGAAGTTTCAGCAGTAATTAAAATTTTTTTTTCTTTTACATTTCACTTTCAAAATTATTTAGCTTGGCAGCGGTTGTGAATTTCCACTAATTTCTCGGTGTTATCAGATTCCTCAGTTTCGGGCATTATTATTATTTTTTAAGTGTTGTACTGTTTATATGTCTTTCTTCTTCGGTTTCTATGCGTGCTGTGTATTTTTGGGGGAATATCCACTGATTCCGCATATTTCTCTTTGCTGATGTTCAACGCTGGGGTTACAGTCACTGATCTGCGAAACGTAACTGCATTTTATATCTTCTGAACAGGCACGAAAACAGAGACACTCAGCAAGCTCATTATATATATAATATATGTTTGTGTGTGTGAGTGTGTGCGTGATTATAATGACTTTAGCAGGTGATTCGCGTATTACACATCACGACAGGAGAAGAAATGAGAGACGGGGTCAGGACCTACACCCTGTCTCTCATTTTTTCACCTGTGGTGATGTGTCATATATGTATGTATATATATATATATATATACACATACATATACATATATGGGAACGCATTTTTAAGGGTGAACTGAATGAGTGGTAACTTTGGTCGCAAACTTCCGCTGAGTAAAATACATTCGTAGACCTGAATGCAGTGGGAAGGAGAGGGCACGGAAATGAAGTGCAGAAGTGATGAGCGCCAAAAAGGGCATTGGTAGCACTGGGATTCAAGATAGCAATGAGGCTTCTCTGAGTTGTGAGTATCAGTAATGAATCAAACAACTGATCATCCACCCTCCTTAAGGCTTAAATTCCAGCAAAAAATGTCCAGTTTTATGCCAATACTGTTACTCTTATAAACAAGTTAACGGCTACTGAGTCACCTGTCTAGAAGACTGTCACGAGGCTCGGCGAAGGATTTGTTCATCAGTGAGAACTGAAAATTGAGAAGCGCACTGTTGATGAAGCTGTTCAGAAAACATAGGGACGCTGACAAGAACCTCTCGTTCTGCCTTCAGTGTGCCACGCAGAGCACATTGTAGGCGATTTCCCCCGTGACGTCGAAAGGGAAGAATAGACCTCTGGTAACTGATAGTGTGGCATTGCCTATGAAAGAGGTTGAAGGTTGAAGGTGCCTTTAAAGATGTGCAACACTTCAAAAAGGACTGATCGTGGAAGTTCGCTGTTAAATTACTTTAGCTAAAAGACTGCTAAACTGGTATTCTTGATGATAATCTGGATTATGATTAACATCGTTAATTATAGAAATGGAAACACCACAGCCCGCGAATTAGCTCATAAATTTGTTATCAGGACACTTCAGGCGACAAAGGTAAACATTACAAACACGTAGCTAGAGGTAGGCATGCCAGCATGGTAGGTTGCATGCATACACACACACAACTGTTACCATTGTAAGATTTATTTACGAGAAAGAAGGCATCGTGCTTACCCCATACAGAAATGGGAAAAAAAGCACGTTAAAAGAAGAAGAAGAAGAAGAAGAAGAAGAAGAAGAGAGAGAGAGAGAGAGAGAGAGAGAGAGAGAGGTTGTGGGGCGGGGGGGGGCTTGGTTTCGAGCCGTATGAAACCTAGCTTGACAAACCGACAACAAAATTCTCCGAGAGATAAAGGCTGATCATCAGTGAATTAAAAACCGATCGCCCATCGTCCATAAAGCTTAAATGCCTCATCTGACATCAAGTGATTTTCAGCATTATGGTCCCTATTGCCTTAGCGCTGCCTTGACTTCGATCCGGAATAGGCAAGTAGCGTGACTTTTGCATTTCTCTGGACGTAAACACGCGTCTCTTTCGCGTTCTCCGAAATCCGCATCGAATGAGATTCGAGTCGAGATGGCCGGAGGTCGAAAATGCAACCTGTCGAGCTTGCTGTCGAACGACGCGAGTCGTGACCCGGAGTATTTTTTATATATATTATTCAGTGCTTGCTTTAAAAATGCAAGAGAAGTCGTTGTTTTTGTCTGAGTGTTATGAAGCGGTGGAAACAGTCTGACCGAGGAATCTGTAAACCGTAGTCCGTGTTACACATGCGAAATTAAAAGTATTGATACACAGCCTTTTTTATATCATTATTATTATTATTATTATTATTATTATTATTATTATTATTATTATTATTATTATTATTATTATTATTATTATTTTTTAAAAACAACGTAAATTGTGTGAAAGACCTCCCCTATCCCCTCCGACACTCAAAAAATTCGATAGAAAGGGATTTGGCCTGCCAATAGCCCATCGCTATTTGAAGCATGACAAGTGGGCATATCTGGAACATCATTTGAAATGGCAGAAAGAAGAGGCATGTTGCTATCAAAGGGGTTTGTGGTGTTTGTAACTCAATCATGTGTGTAATGAAGATCCGATATGACATGCTTTCCATGGTTTTTCAGCCTTCTGTTATTTTTCATTTATCTCATTCTCGATGGCATTCATTTGTTTTCATTTACATTGCCCCGTCACTTCCATGGGTTTTCATTTGTGCTTTCTCTCTCTCTCTCTCTCTCTCTCTCTCTCTCTCTCTCTCTCTCTCTCTCTCTCTTCATTTTATTCGTAAAGTGATGTTTGCAGTTTGCAGCCTCCAACATTTGCACTTTTGATAATTGGTGCATTTTGTATTACTGTTTTAAAAACTCTACCTCATTATTGTTATTTATTATTTTAGTGCTGTAGTTAATCGCCAGGTTCTTATTGCATAGCTTTGTAACTTCATTCATTTCACAGTTTTTGAAGTGACCAAAAGTGGACAATTTCTGTTGATGGGGATTTGAATGAGCTGATAACAGTCATGCCTGGTATTCTACAGGGTAGTGTCCTGGGGTCCTGTGTTGCTTTTAGCCTTTACTAGGTACATGACTGTTGGCCATGCAATGGAGCTTTTGCAGTTTTCAGATTAGTAACTTTTGTCGAAATAATTCGCTGCCCTTTATGCCAGAGGACAGCTGCTAAGCTTGATCAAGGTTGAAGGCGGACATGGTGCACCTACTGTATAAGGGCACGAGGCTGAATTCCCATAAAGTGTCGTAGCCTGCTCCCGCTCTTGGTTTGCTGTGCCTGGATGACACTGCATAATTGTTCTACATTTTTAATGGCACTTATTGATAGTGATATAACTGATGATATTCAAAATCCACGTA
>NC_089753.1:2347519-2352519 GCF_040412425.1 Macrobrachium rosenbergii | reverse complement strand
GACGCGAGACGCATCGGTGCCAAGGCAGCGACGCCTTTTTTTTTCTGTTGCCCTGGTGTGCCTACTTCAGGAATGTATTCCCAGCGGATATTGGCGGTCGAGGGCGCTTGGTGCATTTGTAATCTAGACAAAGGAACAGACAGATCATCTCGACCTAATGAAAATATTTATACCGAAGGTGGAGGTTCCTTGTGAAAAGAGAGAGAGAGAGAGAGAGAGAGAGAGAGAGAGAGAGAGAGAGAGATGCTGCGCAGGTTGGCGAAACTTCCTCCTGGAAATAGTCCAAAGAGAGAGAAAAGGGAACTAACGTCAAACCCTCCAGTGAAGCCTCTCATGCACGTAGACTGAGAAATGATCATTAAACTCTCTTTTCAAAGAGGGAAGCAAAGAGATGAGACTCTACAAAAGCTTCATTTCAGAGAGAGAAAGGGAAAAGGTAGGTATGTGTTACACTCTAGTCGAAGGAGATGGCAAGAGAATTACAGGCCGTGTTTTACAGGTCAAGAAACATCTTTTCCGAGAATGAGTGAGAGAGAGACAAACAGACAGACAGACAGGTAGACATCACTTTAATAAAGAGTTCTAGACACAGGGGTGAATATTCATAGTGGAAATACTTCAGAGAGAGAGAGACAATTTCACTAAGGCTTTCAGAGAGAGAGAGAGAGAGAGAGAGAGAGAGAGAGAGAGAACTGGAGGGCTACTTGCGCCGAGCCCCTCCAGTCCCTTTTTATCTCCGGTACCCTGCAACCCATCCCCACCCGCCCAACCACCACATGCCCTGTCACCCACCCGTGATATACTTCCTGGATGTGTCTTTTTAAATGAATATATCATCTGCCGGAGCTGTCTGCCAATCGATCATGCCCTCCCTTAACAAGGCATCGCCCGATTATTATGTTAGCAACTGCAGTGGTAACCACAGGATGCCCCCTGATGGAAGCACTGTCTCTCTCTCTCTCTCTCTCTCTCTCTGGACTGTTTTCGTGATGGACCTTCTCTCTGATTGAAAAATCTTCATTCATGTTAGAGAACGTCTCTCTCTCTCTCTCTCTCTCTCTCTCTCTCTCTCTCTCTCTCGCTTCATGTTTGTACCGTCAAAAGTTACGGGGCTTCAACCGAGAGCCCTTCGCCTCTTCTTCCTCGCGTCCCTAGCCAAGGTAGGCAATGGTTGTGTTTTAGTTTCCATTGTGACTACCAAGAGGTTTCTCAGAGCGGGTGGACAGGGAGCGAGTGAATACGCTAATAAGTTGCCTCAGGTTTTCGAAAAGTGATATGAGGGCGAAGATATTATTATCAGCCGAAAGATGTGGTTATCCTGCGTTGATTTCGATCTGAGAAGAGCCACAAAGTTATAGAATGCTGTTTAGATTACAGCATAAGATTTTCATGTTACGATGAATAACTTCGATTTAATAGTATCTCGAGATGAATGTTAGTCTGAAATAAATAATACATAAATACATGCACACACGCATGTGCCCACACGCACACACACATACTATATAATATATATATATATATATATATATATATATATTGGCTAGAAAATGAAGCTTGTATGACCACCCAGTAACGTGATGAAAGGTGAGTGTGATGGACTTCTCAAATTATAGCAAAGAAAACTTTTGAAATCGAGGCAACATAAATGATGATGGAAATGCGCAGGAAATCCAAGAATATTCATTGTTAACTGCTAATAAAGAACAGTGTTTTAATTTATGAACTGTAGTTTTTCCTTTTTATTCGGTCTCTTCAGGAAGGCGCAGCAATCCTTGGAGGGCGCTGGTTGGTGACTTTTTCTTTTCCCTCTACTGCCAAACTTTGGAATTCTTTTCCTGATTTCGTCTTTCTCTTGATTTCGTCAAGAAAGAGGTCACTGAGTACATTAAAGAATAAATAATTATTTATATAAGTTTTATGTTTATGTTTGCTACATAATTTTCGAAATCAAACAGATCAAGTCATTCTAAGTGTTCTCGTTCAGTCATTCGCATACGCCTACTTAGCAGTTCGGATTCCTTACCTGTACAGTCTGGCGACTCGAATAATTTCCCTCTTGATGCTTCAGCCAAGAGATATCAAAGTATTAAACGAGACCACAAGCGACACGTAAATATGAACATTAAGACGCCGTAAGTGCACACGGCGGCTAAAACGTGAAAACACAACGGTAGAAAATGAAGGAGGTGTGCGTCGCTCGTCTCTTCGCGCGCTTTCGCTACGTTTCGTTCTCGAAGCATTTTGTTGGTAGTGCGCACATTACCAACAATGGAGCTTTGGGTGTCGGGTTCGTCAATGTTGTGATTATCCAAGGGTATTTCGTATATTGTGTTTTGATAAGGTAATTTTTTTGGGGAAAGGGGATGAAACCACGTATATTTTGTAATCGTGGTTTGCATAATCTTATATTGCAGATTATTTACTGTACAATACGTTTAAGTTGCATTGACATTATGGTGTCATTTTCTATGTAAGTACTGAGGCTTTCTTATTCTTAAAAGTATATTTAGAAAATAACGAAACACTAGCGGCAGAAATAACGCAAGCCTAGCCGTATGAACGAAAAGAACCGCTGCTGATCGCTAATTGAAGCGTCTCCGCCAAGTAGGTAATCAGGTGCGATTGTCGCCTGAGGGTGAACACTAGCAAAACACCTGCTCATTATTCATTAGTTTCATTCTGCGGCACGCCTTTTCGTCTCACCAGAGACATGCACTACAGTCGTCATTCTGTGTATGAATGGACTTTTATAATATGTGGTAAGTATGCGTGCTTTATTGCAGACCTCGCACATTGAGATCCCCCGCCATTTATAAAAATCATGACTTGACGCTACGTAGCTTACGTTTTACGACGCTTGTTGTGCGCTGACATTCCTCGCTTCTAGCTCACTGATTATAACATAGATAATATTTTCATGAAACGCAATAGATTGCCTTGCGCACTGTGACGACTAGTACGCAGTAAGGCAGGTTTAATTTTCATGAAACCCAGCTACTGCTTTTCATTAATGAATAGACGACAAGTATTTCGGATGTTCAGCGGATGATGACAGAAATTCCTTAATGCAGATTCCACAGCTTCTTGTAATGGTGTAAGAAGTGATTATGGCATTCACCTCATCCCTGAAAGAAAGGTCCTGGGTTCGATCCGTCACCGAGCAAGAATGCTCGTGGCTACTTCCGTTAACTCCTGTTATGACTCTGTTGACCTAAGCATTTAATCATGTACCTGCTAGCCAGTCATAATCTGTGGGTTGCAACTAAGGAGGAGATATGAACAGCAAACTCATCCCAAAAGAAATATTCTCAAGGCCGACCCGTTCAGTGAACCATCATCTCTGTCAGTCAAGGAAGGGCTTGTTGACATAGGCCAGCTAAATGGAGACTTCGATTAACTGGTTATAGTCTTTAAACTGGTGTTGCAGCTACTCTGGTCAACGATGTTGGGAGAAAGAAAAATCTAACGTGATCCTGAAGGGTCGTCTGGCCGATTGCTGAGACGCTCGTGTTTGATTGCTACAGAGGCAGTCAGTCACAGAAGCCATTAGTTGTATGTAGTTCATTGCGGTTCTGTTCAGCAGTGATGCTTTGCGAGCGGAGGTTGAGGTTTGCTGTGCTGGAAAGGCATCCGAAGAACGGAAAAGGAACCGCAAAATCACTGAATAAAATGGTTTTCTCAAATTGTTGCTATATCGGTAGAGAGGACTGTCAAGAAAGGCATAAATAATAAAATAATAGAACAGATTTCGTACCCCAACAACAGGAATAATGATAATAATGATAATAGAAATTATTATTATTATTATTATTATTATTATTATTATTATTATTATTATTTAATCACATCAGTAATAATAATAAATAATAATAATAATAATAATAATAATAATAATAATAATAATAAGAGGCACGGAGTTAGTAAGCTCATCTCTAATAAAAACACTGTGGAAAAAATTGGATATATTGATTTCACTGAGATAGAGAAATGGGGCTCTTGTATATTTATTTGCATTTATAGAATAACGTAATTAAAATAGTATTTCATAATCTGATCATCATTTATAGTCTGTGCATATGTTCGCTCCTTCAGGGCTCTCTTCCGTTAATGTATTCATATTGGTAATAAGTAGTGTATATATATATATATATATATATATATATATATGTATATAACTTTTCCTTTGTTGTATTGTCAGTGGAATCCACTCTCTCCCTCTCTCTCTCTCTCATTTTTGGGTCTCCTTTGGGACCACACTGGAAAATGTTTGCTACATGTCCACCTGGTATTCAGAGCACTGGTGTGCTTTATAGGTAGATGAAGGAAGTAGCTGACATCTCACTCACCGCCCAACCGTAAGTAATGTAAACAATGAGACTTGCCATCATTGTATTGTTACGCTCTCTTCGGTCCATATATCCATTTTTGTAAGCGCTCATTGTTTTTACTATTGTAACTCTACAATCATTGGATTTTTATGAGACCTGTTATTATTATTATTATTATTATTATTATTATTATTATTATTATTATTATTATTATTATATAAGTCGCAATTTTACCTTGAAAATTCTGACAGATTACGAAAAAGAGTGCGCTTGAGGGCCATGGTTGAGGAACGTAATCCCAAGCACCACTTGACTCACCGAAGCCATATCATTCCTTGAATTGGGGCAAAACGATTACATTGTACAGTAGTGCTAAGGGTTTTTGTCCATATACCTCGAGTTGAGTTTAACTGTGTCAAGAAATTTACATTTGTCTAATAGCATTATTATGATTATTATTACTATTACTTCAACGAAAAATGACAAGAAAACCACCATTTTACCATAACTCTGGTCTTTCCTTTCGGTAAATATACATAAAATTACAATACTCTTTAGTTGTCCTAATTATTACTCCGGTTGCTGCACTTGTTGCTCTGGTTGTTGCTATCCTTTTGTTTTTGATCTTCATTAATAGGTACTTCTTCTTCTTCTTCTTCTTCTTCTTCT
>NC_089753.1:2337519-2342519 GCF_040412425.1 Macrobrachium rosenbergii | reverse complement strand
CTGAATATATCGTTACTTACTATTAACTACTAAGTGACATATTATCGTGTATACATATATACATATATATATATATATAATATATATATATATATATATATATATATATATATATATATATATATATATATATATATATATATATATATTTATATTGGCCTTAGCTGAATATATTTTACTTGGCCTTAAGTGACATATTATCGTTATATTATATATTATATATATATATATATATATATATATATATATATATATATATATATATATATATATGTATATATATATGTATATATATATGTATATATATATATATATATATATATATATATATATATATATATATATATATATATATATATATTCATTGGCCTTAGCTGAAAATATCGTTACTTGCTATTTAGTGACATATTATTGTGTATACATATTTATACATATATATATGTATATATAATATATATATAAATATATATATATATATATATATTTATTTATATATATTTATTTATTTATATATATATATATATATATATATATATATATATATAATAACAGGATGGTATCTAACAGAGATTTTTTCCAAAAAACGTTATAAGCTTTCAGTGATTTTCTTCCCTCATCGTACTGCTGCCAGAAGATGAGGACAGAAATTCATTTAAAAGCTTGTAACTTTTTTAAATAAATGTCTCCGTTAAGTACCAACCCGTCTAAATGAGGTCCTGTTATCAATTGTATTAATGCACAGAGCAGTTTGCAAGTGATAAAGTTTTTTATATATATATATATATATATATATATATATATATATATATATATATATATATATATATATATATATATATATATATATATATATATATATATATATATATATATATATATATATATATATATATATATATATATATATATATGCGTGTGTGTAATAATTTGGGAGTTGATAAACACCTAGAACTTTTACAACAGAGAATTAGTTTTTCATATAAACCCTTCAATCATAGAGCAAGTCCCTCCCTTGAAACCCGTCTGATCTTTCTTGCAGATTTCCAAACTACCACCACTGAGACAAATGATACTTTTGTCACATGAGGGCCCATGTGGTTCATGCATCATGAAATTTCCATTTCTGTTGTCTGTTAGACAAAAGACTGTATTACAATCTTTTTCAGTATAATTCTAATACATCGTTGAAAGTCCTGGATGAGCTTTCTTATTTTATCATACGACTGTTAAACCCAATGTTTTCAATAAACAGCGATTATTTGACTCTGGCAAGATCGTTTATATCTAGAACCGTGAAATGCTCCAATGTACGCCATTCTTTGCTTTGATTTCACCCCACTTCGTTTGGTGAATTCGTCACGATATATCTTGAATTCTATAAAATGTTAGTAATGTACTGGGTATATTCGGCCATTATTTGAAAGTCTCAAATGCATATGGTGAACTCGCTGAGGTGTTTGTAATTCTTCAATGTATTTGGTGAAATCGTAAGAATATTGATGTATTCCTAAGTGTCATCGGCGAATTCATCTTCATGTGTAATGCGTTCTTTGGTGCGTATGAATTCTGGGAATTCCTCGGGTGTTTGGTAGAGTCCCAGAGTTTTCGGTGTACAGTATTCGCTTGTTGCTTGCTTACTTTATTGTTTCAGCTTTAGCCTCTATGCTTGCTTGTTATTGCTATTGAAAGTTATCAGTGACAAACGACGAGTACTTGAGTGTTTATAAAGTACGGCAAATGGGTATGTCTCGTTTTCTTCAGTTTTTCTGTACTTCACTTCCCCTTTTTCTCCTCATTTATATCTGCCTCACTCATTCATATGACTGACTTTGTCCTTTCTCACGTTATCTTCAGCTGATTCGTCTGGAACAAGAACTCTGCATGGTGTCGTCTCGTTTGTGACGAGGACCTCTGTGAGATGAGTTAGGGCTTGGGATTCCTCGAAACTGGAAATTTTCCTCCTCAGTTTAATCAATTCCTGCAAGCCTTCCTGTCCTCAAAGAGAGCAAGTAAAGTGAGAGTTTATGAAAATAATATCTGCAGAGTAAGTCATTGGATTTCCCCCTACAATTCTTGGGAGACTTCGTTGTTGTGATACCAGTGTGTGGGTATATATTGTATACACATATATATATATATATATATATATATATATATATATATATATATATATATATATATATATATATATATATATATATATATATATATATATAATTATCACCTGTGTATTTCAGGATATATAAATTTACACTGTCATTTTCTCTCTCTCTCTCTCTCTCTCTCTCTCTCTCTCTCTCTCTCTCTCTCTCTCTCTCTCTCTCTCTTTATGCTCTCTCTCTCTCTCTATTTATGCTATATATATATATATATATATATATATATATATATATATATATATATATATATATATATATATATATTTATATATATATATAATATATATATATTATAAATATATAATATATATATGAATATATATATATATATGTCTGTATGTATGTGTGTGTTCAATAACAGAGAGAGAGAGAGAGAGAGAGAGAGAGAGAGAGAGAGAGAGAGAGAGAGAAAAGAGAAAGTGTCAGTTTAAATTTGTATACCCTGAAATACACCTTATCAGGCTAGCCGTCTTTTAGCTGGATGTGAAGCAAGCTAAAACTGTAATTTCCTCCCGCAATGTTTCTGTCTTGTAAGTCCATCGTTTTATGGTAACTGAATATTTTTCATTAAATTTGGCGGAAAATTTGAAGTGGTATGAACTCGAAACTTTTACTCTAAGTTTGTGTACCACAAGACTTTGATTGAGGAAGCGACTGACAGACAGGTGAGCGAAATTTGGGTTTATGAAGAAACGCAAAACCTTTATGGAAATAATTCATTGAAGAATGTGTCGTGGTATTTACAGGTTTTCAGACACTTTAATTCCATAGGTGGCCAGTAGCTTATATTTTATAACACAAGTACGCGATTGGCATGCATACGGGAATTTTTATAATTCTTGTTACGCTTATAATGGGGTATGGTGCGGTACGATGAAACAAATGGCAAAGGTGAAATCGATAGCATAATTCATAACTCAGTAACAAGTTTGCGAAAATACATCGGGATTTCTGTCGATTCAGAAACTCTCTGGAGGTCAAGGAACGAGGCCTCTCCTCACACAACTCTTGGAATGAGTCCTCCCACAAGAGGAGTTCATATACGCACGCCGCGCCCGTCTGAAGCCTCACAGAAGATGAACGTACTAGACTAGCGTTAGGTCAACCTCTGCCTTGTTAAGTCAACAAGCGTTGCTGGAACTTGCAGTGAGCGGCCAGTTTGGTGCAAGTGGCAGTTGATCAGTAGGAGGAAAGAGGCCGACGGCAGTGTGTGGGTGATTTTCAGTGAATGCCAGACGCCGGCAAAACAAAAGCCCCCGGAGACCGCTACTGAAATTTACAATAAGCCCTAGGGAACTGCAGCAAGCGGCAGGGTGTTGTCATGAGGCCAGAAACCAGTAGAGTTAGGGTAACAGATCTCGGCCAATAACCCTCAACACTTTTCATTAATTCCATACCACGACGCCATCAAGGTTGACAACAAAAGGTGTTGTTGGGTCGTATTTATGCGCTCGTCTTCTCGCTGTGTACCCGGGCAGTCCTGGGCCCACGATTCATTGGGTTAGACTTTGTGCAGGTGTTTTCAGAACTTTATGCTCTCTTACATATATATGCACATATATATGTCATTGTCTATAGATATATATATATATATATATATATATATATATATATATATATATATATATATATATATATATATATATATATATATATATATATGTACATATATATATATATATATATATATATATATATATATATATATATATATATATATATATATATATATATATATATATATATATATACATATACTGTATATATTATATATATATATATATATATATATATATATATATATATATATATATATATATATATATGTATCTGTTCTCTCTCTCTTTCTTTCAAAAACTTCTTCCTGTGTATAAGCATTTGCTTATATACGCACAGTTGTGTATCATTATAAATTACGCTCGCATTTTTTGTCGTAATTATCTTCACCAGTGTATTGTAATACTGACTGTTAATTAAACAGTAAAATTATTTACGAAACAGAATGTGCAAAGATTTCTTACATTTTTATTGTATCTTTAATAGTTCACAAATAAACTCATGACTAATAATTAGTTTCTCTTCTCAGTTTATTATTATTTATTATTATTATTATTATTATTATTATTATTATTATTATTATTATTATTATTATTAAGGCCAGTTCTATTGCCGTAATATTTTTTTTTCATTCACTATTATTTTTCGTGACGTAATAATAATAATAATAATAATAATAATAATAATAATAATAGGGCAAGATAATGTTAACGATGGTGTTGAGAGCAATAATTATTATTAAACTTATAGCCATAATAAGGGATATTTCGAATTTTATTAATAATTTAATTGCGACATTATTATCCACTGCAGCTATTTATTACTTCTGGTAAACCGATCATTCTCTGCTTAGTGGCTGTTAATGACACAAAAAAACGGTAAATGTAAATCAACTTACCTGCGCTTAACGACAGCATTGCTTCTTGATTAATGACGTATTGTTCTATTTTCATCGCTTTTTCATAAAACTAAAAATGCATAATGAATTTATGCTTGGTTTTGCTGGATTTTCGTTTAATATCAGAATGGGTTCTTGCACTAGATTTCACTCTGAATGACACCTCTTTTGTCAACTTTTTCTCATTTAAAAAAAAATTCTTTAAATAATTGTCACTTAATTTTCTTCTGTCGGTTATTTTAATTTTTGTAAAACTGTAGCAATTAATAACTAATTTTTGTCAGTTACTGAATTTCAAATAGTCTCAAGCAGTTGTCAGTTAAATTTTACCTGTCAATTGTTTTCCGAACAAGAGCCGGGAAATTTGTGTTCAGCGGAAGTCTGAC
>NC_089753.1:2292519-2332519 GCF_040412425.1 Macrobrachium rosenbergii | reverse complement strand
GTGTGTTTATATATATATATATATATATATATATATATATATATATATATATATATATTTCTGACTCACATCAGGATCGAACCCAGGTCTTTCAGTCGAAAGGCAAGGGCGCTGCTCACTAGGCCATACAAGTCATAAAAGAAGTTGGAACCTGAGAGCAACTGCACCCAAGGAATTACTCGGGCAAGCTAGCTGCTTGCATACCAACGTGTTTTCCCCAACTTCCCGACTCAGCAATGACCCAATTGACAGCATTTCATTCGAATTACCCCTTCTGAGTGAATAAGATAGAAATAATCAACGCACAATCACGTGTGGAACAGAAATAAATTTCTGACTCACATCAGGATCGAACCCAGGTCTTTCAGTTGGGGAAAACACGCTGGTATGCAAGCAGTTAGCTTGCCCAGGTAATTCCTTGGATGCAGTTGCTCTCAGGTTCCAACTTACTTTATGACTTGTATGGCCTAGTGGGCAGTGGCCTTGCCTTTCAACTGAAAGACCTGGGTTCGATTTATATATATATATATATATATATATATATATATATATATATATATATATATATATATATATATATATATATTTGGATGATAGATGGGGCAATTTCAACGAATTTCTTTCAAAATTAAATACATTGGTGCCCAGCATCAAATTTAAAGTTGAATAGGAAACAGACAACAAAATTCCTATTCTTGAGGTTTAATAATTAGAGACACGACAGAATGCAAATTTACCGTACCTACATTTTCACTTCCATCCATTCACTAGTTAGTTATCATGGCATTTCTATCGAGATTGGCGTAGCTAGCAATTTGTTTTTAAGAGCCTTACAGATTTGCTCCCCGGATTTCCTGGAAAAGGAAATTGAACTAATCTGTAAGCAGCTGTCATCTTTAAAGTACCCTGACCATATAATTGAGAAAGCGATCCATAAAGCAGACATTATCTTCTACCGTCCCCCTCAAAACAAGACTACAGTATATGGAGAGATGACCAACAATAAAATCAAAATCCCACACCTGGACAGTATTAAGACGTTGACACAGACACTTGGAAACTCTAACCCTTTCGCCATTACCTACCCAAATACCTTATCCAAACCCCTGATTAACGTCCAACAAAAGCCAGTCCCGGAAGACACAGGAGTATACAAAATCCCTTCCCTCGACTGTGACCAATCCTACAGTGGTTTTACAGGTGAATCGCTCCCCCAGAGATTAATGCAACATAATGTTTAGTAAGGTATGGGCAACTGAGCTCAGCTATTTTTAACCACATAAATAACCATAATCACAGAATAAACTGGAATTTGTCGCATATATTTTATAACAGCAATTGTCGGTTCAAAAGTCAGATGGTAGAATCAGCTTTGATTCAGCAAAGAAATACGATGAACATCTCAAAAGGAACTTGGGACTCAGATGTTATCAACAGGAGTGATGTAACAAATGACCTCTGGAACTCTTGGTATAAATACCACTGTTTGTAATTCTTGGTTCATTCATACTTGTCTGTCGAGGGAGACAGTTGTTCTCCAAAATATATACTATTAACTTTCTACCTTTTGGCGTTTTTAAGGGCTCCTTTTTTAGATATATATATATATATATATATATATATATATATATATATATATATATATATATATATATATATATATATATATATATATATATATATATATATATATATATATATATATAATATATATATATATATATATATATATATATATATATATACACACATATGTATAAACATATATATGTATGTATGTATATATATATATATATAATATATATATATATATATATATATATATATATATATGTATATATATATATAATATATATATATAATATATGTATATGTATATAATATTCATATATAAACATATGTATATCTTTTTCAGCAAGAATAAGGTTACTAGATGTGTGTTTTTCACCCCAGCTTTACTCCTTAGAGGGGATGGCACCAGGGGCTGTTAAATGCAGCCCCTTTTATCACAAACACCTCAGCGTGAACACTTTCCCTACCTAAGAATATACAGTTTAGGCCGAAGGCCAAGCACTGGGGCCTATGAGGTCATTCAGCGCTGAAAGGAAAATTGATAGGAAAATGTTTGAAAGTGTAACAGGAGGAAAGCCATGCAGTCGCACTATGAAACAAGTGTTATAAGAGGGTGGAAAGTAAGATGGAAGAAAGAATATGAATGGAGGTACAGTAAAAGGAATGAAAGGGGTTGCAGCTACAGTGCATAGCGCGTGAGGTGCACTGAGGGCTCTACCCCCCACGGGGCGGTTATTATCGCTGACCTTTATCAGGAAGAATGGCGGAAGAATATGCGCTAGAGTGCGCCAACATGTCATTTGGTGGGAGGGGGTGGGGTGGAGGGGGGGGGGGGCTGTCGATACTGGGAAAAGTAATCGGATCTGCAGTCGATATTGGTTTTTCTCTTTTATAAATATAAATTGAAACTATTTAAAATATATTTCAGTATCAAAGTATTTTGAATTTGTCCTTATTTTGATCTTTCGTTTTTAGAATAGATATTAATGGTACAAAATATGGTGTAAAGTTTTACTATTGTTTAGTATTTCTGCTGTTCATTTTTTTTTCAAACTAAATTGTATTTTTTCAAAATATAACGTTATGATGTTGAGACGTCCAGCACCAGAACATCTTTCTTTTCAATAAGAATATAATCTTGCATAATAAGTTGCTTTATCATAATAATATATTATAGTATGTAGCATAGTATATTGTCGTATTTGTTAAATATCATAACTTCATGTATTACAGATATATTGCCAATTGGTCAATTAGGTTTTCCACGTATAACATGTGGTGAAGGTCTGTTTGCATGTGAATAAATGTTCGTATGTTAAACTGAATTGTTTAATTTTGCTTTGCAGATTATTATTATTATTATTATTATTATTATTATTATTATTATTATTATTATTATTATTATTATTATTATTATTATTTGATAATTAAAACTTCGTTAACTTGCCAAGCAAACTTCAAGAGAATATGATACCCAAAGGATAATAACTGGGAGAGCACAGCGAAGAACACTATGTAAATATTAAAAAAAATGAATTAATAAATAAATAAATGAACATGACAATGGACAACTGCAAAGAAAAGTCAGTTTAAAAGTTAAAAAGGTCATTCCAAAAGGCAATTCAAACTAGTATGAAGTCTTCTTGAAGAAATGAGTGCCATAAAAAGAGAAGTTGATTATCAACCTTCCAGCTTCTAGCAAGTTTTCTGGGATGAGTTTTACTAGGCCACAGCCCTTTTCGACCCTGGCAGCGACCCACAACAGTCATGGATTGGTGACTCTTCCGCCTCAGTTGGTTTGGCTTCTGTTGGTAATCGAAGGCAACTCTTCACGTTGTGACCCGAGGACTCCACGATTAGACTGATGAGATTCGGTCGACAATAAAGAAAGAAAAATCTCTGCATAATTTGAATCAGAATTTAGTTCCGTTCCATTTTATCCAGTCACCCCATCGAGTTCGTAATACTAAAAAGGAAATCCTTTATCTTTAACAAAAGATGCAGTTTGTCTCATATCGCTACTTTGCACTGAAAATGAATATTAAAAGGAGCATGATAAAGGTTGTTCCACTCTTCGATTTTCTCCTCAGTCAGTCAAAAAATTAACGCTGCACTGAGAAAGGGTGCTTGTACAGTGGAGCTGCTGGGTTTCTGTAAGATCCTTTTCAACGATAATGATAAATATGATGACCTCTCTCTCTCTCTCTCTCTCTCTCTCTCTCTCTCTCTCTCTCTCTCTCTCTCTCTATATATATATATATATATATATATATATATATATATATATATATATATATATATATATATATATATATATATATATATATATATATATATATATATATATATATATATATATATATGCGTGTGTGTGTAATTGTATAAGCCACAATGCCCTTAGGTTCTTATTTCTTTTATGACCTGTTTGGAGTAGTCGGTAGCACCCTTGTATTTCATTTGAGAAACCTGGTTTCGATTCCGGTGTCAGCTAGAAATTTATTCACGATGGAGGAGGTAATTGGAATGAAATGCTGAAAATTGGGTCGCTGGCGGGTCGGAAAATTTGGTAAAACTCGCCATGTTAGGCGGCAGCCTGCTCAGGAAACACCTCAGGTACAGAAGTGCTTGGGATCCGCCTTCGTTTATGACTTGTGTGAGTCAATTGGTAGTGTCCTTGACTTTCATTTGAGAGACTTGGGTTCCATTCCGATGTGAGTCAGAAATTCAAAATAATGCTATATATATATATATATATATATATATATATATATATATATATATATATATATATATATATATATATATATATATATATATATATATAATATATATATATATATATATATATATATATATACAATATATATATATATATATGTATGTATGTATGTATGTATATGTTACAGAGAGAGTACTCATAAGAGTATTCATAAAAGGTGTTCATGAATTAATCATAAAGACTCGTAAACTTGTGGAATGTGAGTCACAAGAGAGAGAGAGAGAGAGAGAGAGAGAGAGAGAGAGAGAGAGAGAGAGAGAGAGAGAGAGAAGAGTGGTTGATCAAGCGCTAAAGGCAAAACAAAAGTTTCCGATGCCGGAAGGCAACAAGCAAACGTCATCATTTTAGAGCAGAAGGGAAAGGGGAAAAGGTTACCAAAACACTACCACCGCTCTCAGAAGGCGTGGGATGGTGACCAGAAAATATTAAGCAAAAGATGGTGAATAGAAAATGGTGAACTGAACAGTGAACAGTGAAGCAGGTGAGAGGGGGTAAACAAGACTTAGCCGACGCGCCTCTAACCATGATGTCACAGTCGTCACCAGAAACGAACACTATAAAAGGGAGAAAGAAGGAGAAGGAGGGCAGCCAGGCCAGAACAGCAAGAGCAAGGACAGTCAGAGCAGACGGTGTGCGCACAGGGTGAATTTTTTACAAGCTCTCTGGTACTTAGTTTTTTCCAAGTCCAAGTTTGGACTTAGCATATTTCAGTCCCGAGTCCATCCGACTTCTCCAAGAAGCAGCAAATAATCCCGGGTGGAACGTTTATACTTTCAAGGGGATAATACAGAAAACCCCAGTGTTGTTGTTTACGTCAAGAACACAAGAATATTTTTCTTTAAGTGAAAACAACTTGTTCCTGAACGATAGAAGCCAAACGACTTCTCGGTCAGCTACCTTAATCTAGGCATAGAAAAGGCCTAAAAATATATATATATTGTATGTGCATATATGTTATATATAATATATATTTTTATATGTATATATTGCTGTGTGTGTCTGTAAAATATATATATATATATATATATATATATATATATATATATATATATATATATATATATATATATATATAGTTAAAAGAAAAAGAAGAAAGAAGAAAGATATATATATATATATATATATATATATATATATATATATATATATATATATATATATATATATATATGTGTATGTATATATATATATATGTGTGTGTGTGAATATATATACATATATACATGCATATATATATTACATATACTGTATTATATACATTTATATTATATATATATATGTATATATATTACATATAACATATTTACACATATATGCATGTACATATACATACATACATACATACATATATATATATATATATATATATATATATATATATATAGGCATATGTATATGTATATTCGTAGATATGTATATATATATGTATATATATTACAATATATATATATATACATGTATATATATATATATATATATATATATATATATATATATATATATATATATATATATATATATATATATATATATATATATATATATTATCAGTTATATTCAATTAACGAAAAATTTTTTCACTTAAGTTGGATGAGGGATAGACAACCACTGTACAATATATTTATTGCATAAAATTCTCAAGCCAAATCTTTATCTATGCAAACCACATAACCAAATTCCATACGAAAATCACATTTAAGCAAATTACATTAACTCCCGTGTCAAAACCTTCGATCTTCAATTTACTTTAGTAATCTCAACTCCACTCAAAATAAACTCAGTTACACAAAGGTATATAACAAAAAGCACCCTTAACACTTGGATGATAACTGTTTAGCTGCCCACACAATGGGCAAGCTGCTAAAAAGGAAACATCATACTTACAATTTGAAATGATACATTACATTTAAATTTTGAAAAGAAACATCACTTACAATTTAATTTTCATAAAATTTATAACGAAAATACCACCATTTACGGGATCGCAACCTTAATTTCTCTAATTCTTGACGCTTTTTGCACACCCTTGTCACTAAGTAGCCTGAGACCCAAACGCTTGAATATTAAGAAATTCTGATGCCCGAGCATGGTTAGGTCGGTAACGTGACCTCTTTCTCATACTACGGATGCGGGGTCGAATCTTTCTGAGGACATCTAAATTTCTTCATAATCTTGCATTTGGATCTCAGGCTTAGTGGTGACAAGCCCAAAAAGTGTGAAGAATTAGAGAAGAGGGCACTGTGGCTAATACAATTACACACACACATATATATCATATGTATATATACATATGTATATGCATATATATATATGTGTGTGTGTGTGTGTGTGTGTGTGTGTGTGTGTGTGTGTGTGTGTGTGTGTTATGCAATGATCTCGCCTCACACGCTGGAGGCGAACCATCTTCAGGCCAATTTCCTAAAAATTTCGTTTTGCTCCCGTTGACCTAATCAATTAATCATTTACTTAGTGGCTAGTCGACTGTGGTGGGTAGCAGCTAAGTAAGATCAGGGTAATTGGTCTCTAAAATCCCTCTGAGAACTGGAGGGTTAGCATCCTCTGAAGGCACCCCTTCTAAAGTGAAAAGTCGTAGGGTTACCAAAAAAATGTTTTATGCTTTTACTTATTCTGCTGTGCCGTTACTAATATTTATTGTTGATCAGGTAGACTTAGAGTAATCTATAACAGTAGTTATAATAAGAACAGATATAGTATTGTAAGCTTTATCTGGCGTCTCTAATCCCGATATCAATCATAAGGCAAGCAAAGGTATTAGTAGGCGCTACCTTGTCCCAGGTGCGGTGCAGGGATTTATATATCCTGTTCCAAGGCTGAAATCCTAGTAAGGTTTATGGAGCTCCGCCAAGAAGTTGTAACTGTACATTCATAACAGTGTCAGTACCGGATAGAAGAGAAGGGCTGATATTTGGTGTAATTCACTACTTATAAAAAAAAAAGACAATGAAGTATGCAACAAACCTTGGGAGCCTGGTGGAAGCGGTGGTCGGTCATGAAGAAGCCCAAAATCATACAGTGTAGGAGTGAATGTGAAAGCTTTTTGGACTTTCATGTCTATACGTTATCGGATGGACTCATGCGTTAATCCATTCGTCAGTGGTTCTATGACAGTTTTTTTGTCTTTTTGTCTTGAATGTTCATTTCCAGTCATTTAGTTTTCCCCAGGGGTTTCATGTAGTTTTTGTTTTTGGAAGACCCTCATAGCACCTTCAGTCCTTTTTCTTCTTGGCCATTGTTAATGGCCTGTTTTTCGGGTGGTGGTGGGGTTCCTGAAACCAGCCTTTTTGGAAATTCGACGCGTCTGGCAAAAGTTGGCTTTCTCTCTAGGGGCAGTTCTTGCATCTAATGGTTTTGTCTTGAAGAGATTTTATGATTATCAGTTTTCTTTTTCTTGATGTGTTAAGCTCTAGTCTTTTTTTTTGCCCGAGAAGGGTTCTGACCGAGGATTATTTTCTTGGTTTTTGTTTTAGAAAGCCCCACTATTTTTTCTCCTCCAGTTAATTTATAAGCAGCCGTTTGTCTTGAAACTGTTCTAGCCTTTATTGTGTCAAGATGATTCTTTGCGACCCTATTTCCCCCTGATAACAATCATGGCATTAAACACAGTGCTTAAGAGTTTTTCTTTTACAGAATGGTTCTAACACCAATCTTGAGATACCCAGACAGTCACCGCAGTAACTTCGTAGGTCTTGTCTGAATATATGGAATTCTATCTCATGGTACACAGGTTCATAGACCGTTCTTGAAGTGCACCCTGTGTACCTCAGATACTCATTTTTATAGCAGCTGATGCACCCCCATTGTGGTGATATAAGTCAAGTACACCGAGGAAGTGTGTTGGGTAATATCATGAAGCTCTTTTCTGTCACAATTTGCAAGTAAAGGGTCTCGTGTTTAGTTTTCATTTTTTGAGAAGGTTTTTCTTTGGAAGGATGCCGCCACCAACATTTTTTAGGTTTCTAGAACCAGTCTGTCCATCAGCAGGGCTCCACATCAATATTCGGTGTCTTGAAAAAGTTCAAGTGTCAGTCTCTGATGATTTGGGAGGACCCTATTAACACCATTTGTCAGAAGGGCTCTAGCACCAGTTTTTGGTCCCTTGGAGAAGTTCTCGTAACCGCATCGCACTCTCTTCAGATTGCATGGAGTAGTGCATGAGTTCATAGACCGCTCTTGTGATGCACTCTATGTACCACTGATAACAATTTTTAGAGAACAGAATGTGCTCGTATTGTGGGGATGCAGATAAGTATACCAGGGAAACTTTGAATAATTTTATTGTTCTTTTTTACCGTTTAGCAAAATACTTTAAAAATCTTTGATGACATTAAAAATTTCTTGTAAATTTGATCTTTTCTTCTGGTGCTGTTTCCTTGACATTGTTCTTTTATTCAATCTGATGCGGGCTTTCTGTTGCATTCTGTGGTTGATTGTTCTGCAAGTTTGGATTGCACTATATGAATGTTTTACGTACTTGAATAATAATAATAATAATAATAATAATAATAATAATAATAATAATAATAATAATAATAATAATAATGTATATCTTCTAAAACGTAATAAAATTACAAGTATTCCCTGTAAAATTTTATAAAGATGGGAGCTTACAAGTGTTTGCACAGCTACCTTCTTCAATCAAAAATATACATTTTATAATAGAATAAAAACAAATGCGCACTTCGACGCCAGCGGAAGAAATTCCGCTAGTTTCCAAGAATTGGGCTGTTCCCTCGTCTTCCGTCTCTGTCCCCTGCAGTCGTTATGCACAGAACTGATATGAGAAGAGGTTGCCCGAACAGTGGTACAGCCTTAGCATAACTACGTCACTCAAGCGGCTCCACTCCGCGTTTACCGTTTTAATTGTATTACAATTTGCTTCACTCTCTCTCTCTCTCTCTCTCTCTCTCTCTCTCTCTCTCTCTCTCTCTCCCCCTTCGTTACTCGATGCTTCTTGTTCTTGTTTGTTCTAGTGAACGTAGCTGTCTGGTGTGAGAAGTAGGGGGTCTGGGTAAGCCCTGACAAACAATCAAGGCAAATGGTACTAACAAAGCACTATCGAAAGGCGCAAGCGGTGTGTGTTGTTGGTGTTAAAATGTGGACAACGATTTAAACTGTAACATGGCCCAGAGATGTACTGTAGCTTATAACAAAGCAAAAACTCACCACTCACTGATGTTATGATGATGATCGTAGCTTACATAAGTTTTTATTCTGAGCTGTTATTATAATACATGTCAACATCACTGTAAAATATTTTGTTGACTCAGAAGGGCTTAGATTTAGGCAATGCCTTAAGAGAGACATATTGCAAGTTATTACTCCAAAAGCTAACCTGCAAAAAAGAAAATGTTAATATGATCACATTTTTCATTTTCATTGTTGTCATTATTATTAATGCTTATCAATATTTTCGAGTTTGTTGTTATTTTATTACCAGCCTTTCATAGAATAAAGAATAAATTTTGGAAAAAAGAGAAAGCTGCCGATGGGAGTGAAGTATAAGTAAATAAAGGTAAACAAATCTCCAACCAAGTTCGGAAGTCATTAGCCCAGCTCTCCAGAGATGCACTTGAGTCTGAAGCGTCCAGACGTTGACAGGAAATGTGCGTAACACATCGCTGAAATATTTAGGGGATATTTCTTTGGAAAATGTTCTAAATAAAACCCTCGATATTCATGAAATGTTATATTAATATTTAAAGAAAATTGTGCTTTAATGGAAATTTCGTGAGTTATATCCTACATATAAAAAGGATGGAAAATGTACTGAAAATTTCATAAATGCTTAAAGGAAATTTTGATTTAGAAAATTTCTCACAAAAATATTAAGAAAGCACAAACAGCGACGGTCACAAACTTCCGCAAATTATTCCAAACCATGTAATGTAGGGCGTGAGAAACGTGTCTTTTTTTTAACTTCTTTATTTATTAGCTCCTGTATTTATTGACTTATACCGTTCTATTTTTGAAACTTTATGGCTAGCAATCATCGACAGTGAGTCATGGCTGTTGTGTCATGATAAAAAATAGGAAAAAAAAGGGATGAAAATCCTTTGGCATGCGAGTATATTGTGGAGTTTGTAGCATCCGGTAAGTAATAACAGCGCTTGTGATTGCCTCAAATGTCCCCTCACCTCGTTGTCACCGCCATCGCATGAACTGCATTTTTAATTGTTTCATGCAGTATTTAAATTATGCCCGTGCGAAATAAAGGGAGGTATATATATAAATATAAATATATATATATATATATATATATATATATATATATATATATATATATATATATATTTATATATATATATATATATATATATATATATATATATATATATATATATATATATATATATATTTATATGAATATATATATATATATATATATATATATATATATATATATATATATATATATATATATATATATATATAGATATATATGTGTTTGTATATATATATATATATATATATATATATATATATATATATATATATATATATATATATATATATATATATATTTACTTTATACCTTACGCAGTTGTTCTGTGTATTAATATTAATTACTAACAGGACCTCATTGAAACTTGATGGTATCTTTTCTTGAATAAATATCTCCACTAGATACCATCCAGTTTTAATGAGGTCCTGTTAGCAATATATATATATATATATATATATATATATATATATATATATATATATATATATATATATATATATATATATATATATATATATATATACAGTACATACATACATATATATATATATAAAATATATATAAAAATATATATATATATATGTATATATATATATATATATATATATATATATATATATATACATGCATACATATATTACTTATATATAAATATAGATATAAATGTATGTTTGTATGTATTAGTATATATATATATGTATATATATATATATATATATATATATATATATATATATATATATATATATATATATATATATATATATATATATATATATATATATATATATATATATATATATATATATATATATATATATATATATATATATATATATATATATATAGAAATGCAGGAACTTTATTTTGTTTTTCGCAGAAACTATAAAGAGGCAAGTTTCCAAATATAACAATAAGATTTAGATGAATGTTAATTCCGAGCACCTGAATGGAAAGTATGATTAAAGTTTGCATGAAATAAGTTGTGAAGTGGGCAGATTAAGACAGATGTTGAAATTAGGTTCACAAAACTTGCGATGGAGGATTCGAGGGCAGAATTATGGCAGTAGCAAATCACTAGTGACAGAATTGTTGAAAATACCATACTTCTTTTTATAAGGAAATTTTGATGTAATGAAATCGAATTTTTTCACGGAATGTAAAGGTACAGAAATCAGGTTTAAAGTTTTAAGAAAATGTAGTATTGTAAAATAAAATAAAAAATTAATTCAGAAATTTTGAGACGCTGGAATTGGTTTGGGTTCTGAAATACGAATGAACAGAATAAAATTTTAAGTTAAAGAAAATATGAATATCTCATTTTGGGGGCGGGAGGGGGCCGCGCTGAAACAGTTACCGAGAAATTAGAACTTAAAGTTGCAAAAATGTGAATATACCGATTTAAAATGTAAAGGCGTAAGTTAGGAACGTGTGGAACCATAAATCAGGTTTATAAGGCAGCGCAAATAAGTGAAAAAAACTCTTGTTTTTTGCTTTGCCAAAATATGAATGCACAGAGGTCAGGTTATAACCTTGTGAAAATTTCAATGTAATCAAGTTTTAAGTTGGCAACATATGTAATTCCGAAAGCCAGAATCCAGGTCAGGAAAATATGAATGTTCAGGTGTAAACTTTAATGTAGAGAAAACAAGTTTTGTTGAAAAATACTAAAATGTCCATAAATTAAAATTTGGACATTTTAATGAACATAAAGCAGATTCACTTTGTGACTGTGGGGTTCATTTATGTATGTGTTACGTTTAAATCTGGTGGAAATTTGCTTACAAATTCTGGATTTTCACTAAAATATCACATATGATGGATATACCGTAGATGGAAAATTTTCAGTGTATTGGTGCCTAATTTTACAAGCAACTTATTAGTAAACACACGAACATTTTTTTTTTAGTGATTTCATGTGTTGTGTTCCTTTCGAGGTAGACATCGAAAGGATAAAGTATACTTTGAAACCTATTGCATTTTTCAAAACGACTTTTTTTCAGTGGTATAACATTTTCCTTATAATTTACCTTAGATTTTACGTTAGAAACTCTCTCTCTCTCTCTCTCTCTCTCTCTCTCTCTCTCTCTCTTCTCTCTCTCTCTTCGACGACAACCATTCCCCCTTCCCCGTGCCCTGGTCTATTTCACCATTTCCACGAAGACGTCCTGTAAGACCTTTGTTGTCACCCATGACAAACTGTCTGCCTCAAATCCAAGCTCTTTTTCTCTTTTTTTTGTTTTCACCCTACCACAGACGTATATTTTTCCATTTATATAAACCACAGAAGTTCAGGAGCCTCTCTCTCTCTCTCTCTCTCTCTCTCTCTCTCTCTCTCTCTCTCTCTCTCTCTCTCGCAGGTTTTCAGGCATACACACACATATGTATATGTACTCGTACATATACATATACACAAACACAAACACACACTTACTGTGTGATATACATATATATGTATGTGTGTTTGTGTATATGTATATATACATATACATATGTGTGTGTATACCTGCAAACCTACGATTAATTATCTATACAGTAATGTATAGATAATTAATTTAGTAAGGTGGTTCCCCCTTCATTTTGACAGTAATGATAACAAAGTTGTAATATATCATCCCCTTTTCCTCTGACAGTTTTTAATCCAGCAATTATTCTCACTTGCCTCATCGTTTAGTCCGTAAACATGCTCACCTGCCCAAAGAAATAAGGCAGTTCTTTTCGAAGTTGTAAATTCCAGGATAATAAAGATTAGCAGAGCTGTCTTTATAATAAAAGACACACTCTCACTTCTGAGGTGCCTGTTATTGAGAACTCTTTGACCAGTTTGCAGGAAAGGTCTTGTAAGCTTTGTTATGTATTTGTGCTTTGAATACTTTACAGCACGTTTATCTTTTCATCTTTGTATTCTTATGTAGATAAAAGAACAAATATATGTACATATCCATGTGTATATATACACAACTCTTTTTTCATCATAATTTGAGATTTTCCTTTATTTCTGTCTTCGCAGTTTGTAATGTCATATCGCTGGGATGGCTTAATGTAACCGCATGTAAAAAATAGATATACGAATATTTCGCATATTTCGCGGAAACAGGACCCTTTTTAACATTAAAGAGGGATAAAGAAACGTTCCTCCTACTCCTCTCTCTCTCTCTCTCTCTCTCTCTCTCTCTCTCTCTCTCTCTCTCTCTCAAAAAAAAATCAATAGGTGAAACTTCAATCTTCTTTCCAGAAATTGGAGAGGGAGTCGCTCTTCTTTCCAGGAGAATATAGCCTTTCCCTTTTCCTTTTTCCAGGAATAGGTAAAGGTTCCCTCCTCTGCTAGATGAGAGATGAAGTTTCCTTTTCTCCTTTGACAGCGAAGAGATGAGAATTCCTCACATACTTTCAGAAAAAATTAATGACTGTTGGTTATTTATTTTTTCGAAAAACCATGATGAGGGTTTTAATCCTTTTCTGGAAGAAGATAAAGGTAACTTGTTCACTCCAAAAGGAGATAAGGCTCCATTTTCAGAAAATGGAGATAAGGTTCCTTTTTCAGGAAATGGAGAAAGGTTCTTTTTTTCAGAAAATGGAGATAAGGTTCTTTTTCAGAAAATGGAGATAATGATCTTTTTTCAGAAAATGGAGATAAGGTTGGTTTTTTCAGAAAATGAAGATAAGGTTTTTTTTTTTCAGGAAATGGATATAAGATTATTTTTTCAGAATATAGAGATAAGGTTCTTTTTTCAGAAAATGGAGATAAGGTTCTTTTTTTTAAATGGATATAAGGTTCTTTTTCCAGAAAATCGAGATAAGGCTCCTTTTTCAGAAAATAGAGATAAGGTTCTTCTTCCAGAAATCGAGATAAGGCTCCTTTTTCAGAAAATAGAGATAAGGCTCCTTATTCAGAAGATAGAGATAAGGATCTTTTTTCAGAAAATAGAGATAAGGTTCTTTTTTTCAGAAAATGGAGATAAGGTTCTTTTTCCAGAAAATAAAGATAAGACTCTTTTTTCAGAAAATGGAGATAATGTTCTTTTTCCAGAAAATGGAGATAAGGTTTCTTTTTCAGAAAATGGAGATAAGGCTCCTTTTTCAGAAAATGAAGATAAGGCTCCTTTTTCAGAAAATGGAGATAAGGCTCTTTTTTCAGAACATGGAGATAAGGCTCCTTTTTCAGAACATGGAGATAAGGTTCCTTTTTCAGAAAATGGAGATAAGGCTCCTTTTTCAGAAAATGGAGATAATGTTCTTTTTTCAGAAAAGGGAGATAAGATTCTTTTTCCAGAAAAGGTAGATAAGGCTCCTTTTTCAGAAAATAGAGATAAGGTTCCTTTTTCAGAAAATGGAGATAAGGTTCTTTTTCCAGAATATGGAGATAAGGCTACTTTTTACAGAAAATAGAGATAATGTTCTTTTTTCAGACAAGAGAGATAAGGCTAAAAAATGGAGATAAGGCTCTTTTTTCAAAAAATAGAGATAAGGCTCATTTAAAAAAATGGAGATAAGGCTTCTTTTTCAGAAAATGGAGATAAGGCTCCTTATTCAGAAAATGGGGATAAGACTCCTTTTCAGAAAATGAAGATAAGATTATTTTTGCAGAAAAAGGAGATAAAGCTCCTTTTTCAGAAAATGGAGACAAGGTTCCTTTTTCAGAAAATGGAGATAAGGCTCCTTTTTCAGAAAATGGGATGAAGCTCCTTTTCAGAAAATGGAAATAAGGTTCTGTTTTTCAGAAAATGGAAATAGGATCCTTTTTCAGAAAATGGAGATAAGGTATTTTTCAGAAAATGGAGATAAGGTTCTTTTTTTCAGAAAATGGAGAAAACGTACCTTTTACAGAAAATGGGGATAAGGCTCCTTTTTTGGAAAATGGAGATAAGGCCCCTTTTTCAGAAAATGGTGATAAAGCTCCTTTTTCAGAAAGTGTAGATAAGGCGATGTTTTCAGAAAAGGGAGATAAGGTTCTTTTTTCAAAAAATGGAGATAGGGTTCCTTTTTCAGAAATTGGAAATAGGGCTCCTCTTTCAGAAAATGGAGATAGGGCTCCTCTTTCAGATAATGGAGATAAGGCTTCTTTTTCAGAAAATATAGATAAGGCTCCTTTTTCAGAAAATGGAGATAAGGTTCTTTTTTTCAGAAAATACAGATAAGGCTCCTTTTCAGAAAATGGAGATAAGGTTCTTTTTTCAGAAAATGGAGATAAGGTTCTTTTTTCAGAAAATGGATATAAAGCTCCATTTTCAGAAAATGGAGGTAAGGCTCCTTTTCCAAAAAATGGAGATAAGGCTCCTTTTTCACAAAATCGAGATAAGTCTCTTTTTTTCAAAAAATGGAGATAAGGATCTTTTTTTCAGAAAATGGAGATAAGGTTCTTTTTTCAGAAAATGGATATAAGGCTCCTTTTTCAGAAAATGGAGATAAAGTTCTTTTTTCAGAAAATGGATATAAGGCTCCTTTTTCAGAAAATGGAGATAAGGATCCTCTTTCAGAAATTGGAGATAAGGTGCCTTTTTCAGAAAATGGAAATAAGGTTTTTTAGAAAAATGGAGATAAGGTTCCTTTCTAAGAAAATGGAGATAAGGTTCCTTTTTTCAGAAAATAGAGATAAGGCTCCCTTTTGAGAAAATGGAGATAAGGGTACTTTTTAAGAAAATAGAGATAAGGTTCTTTTTTTCAGAAAATAGAGATAAGGTACTTTTCAGGAAATGTAGATAAGGCTCCTTTTTTTCAGAAAATGGAGATAAGGCTCCTTTTCCAGAAAAAGGAGATAGGGCTCCTTTTTCAGAAAATGGAGTTAAGGGTCCTTTTTCGGAAAATGGAGATAAGGTTTTTTAGAAAATGGAGATAATGCTCCTTTTTCAGAAAATGGAGATAAGGCTCCTTTTTCAGAAAATGAAGATAAGGCTCCTTTTTCGGAAAATGGAGATAAGGCTTGTTTTTCAGAGAATGAAAATAGGCTCCGTTTTTCAGAAAATATAGATACGGTTCTTTTTTCAGAAAATGGAGATAAGGTTCTTTTTCCAGAAAATGGAGACAAGGCTCCTTTTTACTGAAAATAGAGATAAGGTTTTTTTTTCAGAAAATGAAGATAAAGCTCCTTTTTCTGAAAAATGGAAATAAGGCTACTTTTTCAGAAAATGGAGATAAGGTTTTTTTTTCAGAAAATGGAGATAAAGCTCCTTTTTCAGAAAATGAAGATAATGCTCCTTTTTCAGAAAATAGAGATCAGGTTCTTTTTTCAGAAAATGGAGATAAAGCTCCTTTTTTCAGAAAATGGAGATAAGGTTACTTCTTCAGAAAATGGAGATAAGGCTCCTTTTCCAGAAAATAGGGATAAGGCTCCTTTTCAGAAAATGGAGATAAGATTCTTTTTGCAGAAAATGGATATAAGGTTCCTTTTTCAGAAAATGGAGACAAGGCTCCTTTTTCAGAAAATGGATATAAGGCTCCTTTTTCAAAAAATAGGGATGAGGCTCCTTTTCAGAAAATGGAGATAAGGTTCTGTTTTTCAGAAAATGGAAATAGACACCTTTTTCGGGAAATGGAGAAAAGTTTTTTTTTCAGAAAATGTAGATAAGGTTCTTTTTTCAGAAAATGTAGATAAGGCACCTTTTTCAGAAAATGGGGATAAGGCTCCTTTTTCGGAAAATGGAGATAGGGTTTTTTTCTGAAAATGGAGATAAGGCCCCTTTTTCAGAAAATGGAGATAAGGCTCCATTTTCCGAAAATGTAGATAAGGTGCCGCTTTCAAAAAATAGAGATAAGGTTCTTTTTCAGAAAATGGAGATAGGGCTCCTTTTTCAGAAAATAGAGATAGGGCTCCTCTTTCAGAAAATGGAGATAAGGCTCCTTTTTCAGAAAATGTAGATAAGGCTCCTTTTTTCAGGAAATGGAGATAAGGTTCTTTTTTCACAAAATGGAGATAAGGATCCTTTTTCAGAAAATGGAGATAAGGTTCTTTTTTCAGAAAATGGAGATAATGTTCTTTTTCTGGAAAATAGAGATAAAGCTCCTTTTTTTAGAAAAAGGAGATAAGGTTTCTTTTCCAAAATATGGAGATAAGGCTCCTTTTTCACAAAATCGAGATAAGGCTCTTTTTTCAGAAAATCGAGATAAGGTTCTTTATTCAGAAAATGGATATAAGGTTCTTTTTTCAGATAATGGGATAAGGCTCCTTTTTCAGAAAATGGAGATAAGGTTCTTTTTTTCAGAAAATGGATATAAGGCTCTTTTTTCAGAAAATAAAGATAGGGCTCCTTTTTCAGAAAGTTGAGATAAGGTTCCCTTTTCAGAAAATGCAGATAATGTTTTTTTAGAAAATGGAGATATGGCTCCTTTTTCAGAAAATGGAGGTAAGGCTCCTTTTTCAGAAAATGGAGATAAGGCTCCCTTTTCAGAAAATGGAAATAAGACTCCTTTTTCAGAAAATAGAGATAAGACTCCCTTTTCAGAAAATGGAGGTAAGGCTCCTTAAGATAAGATTCTTTTTTTTTCAGAAAACAGAGATAAGGTTCTTTTTCAGGAAATGTAGATAAATTCAGAAAATGGAGATAAGGCGCCTTTTTCAGAAAATGAAGACAGGGCTCCTTTTTCAGAAAATTGAGTTAAGGCTCCTTTTTCGGAAAATGGAGGTAAGGTTTTTTTCAGAAAATGGAGATAAGGCTCCTTTTTTCAGAAAATGGAGATAAGGCTCCTTTTTCAGAAAGTGGAGATAAGACTCCTTCTTCAGAAAATGGAGGTAAGGCTCTTTAAGATAAGATTCTTTTTTTTTCAGAAAATGGAGATAAGGTTCCTTTTTTAGAAAATGGAGACAAGGCTCCTTTTTTCAGAAAATGGAGATAAGGCTCCCTTTTCAGAAAATGGAGATAAGGCTCCTTTTTCAGAAAATGAAGATAGGGCTCCTTTTTCAGAAAATGGAGTTAAGGCTCCTTTTTCGGAAAATGGAGGTAAGGTTTTTTAGAAAATGGAGATAAGGCTCCTTTTTCAGAAAATGGAGATAAGGCTCCTTTTTCTGAAAATGAAGATAAGACTCCTTTTTCTGAAAATGGAGATAAGGCTCGATTTTCAGAGAATGGAGATAGGCTCCGTTTTCAGAACATGGAGATAAAGCTCCTTTTTTCAGAAAATGGAGATAAGGTTCTTTTTTCAGAAAATGGAGGTAAGGCTCCTTTTTCAGTAAATGGAGATAAGGTTCTTTTTTAAGGAAATGGAGATAAGGCTCTTATTTCAGAAAATGGAGATAAGTCTCCTTTTTAAGAAACTGGAGATAAGGCTCCTTTTTCAGAAAATGGAGATATTGCACCTTTTTCAGAAAATTAAGATAAGACTCCTTCTTCAGAAAATGGAGATAAGGCCATTTTTTTTTTTAGAAAATTGATATAAGGCTCTTTTTCAGAAAATGGAATTAATTTTCCTTTTTCAGAAAATAAAAATAAGGCTCTTTTTTCAGGAAATGGAGATAGGGTTCTTTTTCCAGGAAATGGAGATAAGGTTCTTTTTCCAGAAAATGGAGATAAGGGCCCTTTTTCAGAAAATGGAGATAGTGTCCCTTTTTTAGAAAATGGAGATGAAACCTTTTTTTCAGAAAATGGAAATAAGTTTCCTTTTTCAGAAGATGGAGATAAAGCCCCTTTTCAGAAAATGGAGATATGGTTCTTTTTTCAGAAAATATAGATAAGGCTCCTTTTTCATAAAATTAAGATAAGGTTCTTTTTCCAAAAAATGGAGATACGACTCCTTTTTTCAGAAAATGGAAATAAGGTTCTTTTTCCAGAAAATGGAGAAAGGGGTCGTTTCTCAGAAAATAAAGATTAGGCTCCTTTTTCAGAAAATGGAGATAATGTTCTTTTTTCAAAAAATGGATATAATGTTCTTTTTCCAGATAATGGAGATAAGGCTCCTTTTACAGAAAATGGAGATAAGGTTCTTTTTTCAGAAAATAGAGATAAGGCTCCTTTTTCAAAAATGGAGATAAGACTCCTTTTTCAGAAAATAGAGATGAGATTCTTTTTTGCAGAAAATGGAGTCAAGGTTCCTTTTTCATAAAATGGGGATAAGGCTCCTTTTTCAGAAAAGGGAGATAAAGTTCTGTTTTTCAGAAAATGGAGATAATTCTCCTTTTTCATAAAATGGGGATAAGGCTCCTTTTTCAGAAAATGGAGATAAGGTCCTGTTTTTCAGAAAATGAAGATAATACTCCTTTTTCAGATGATGGAGATAAGGTTTTCTTCAGAAAATAGATATAAGGCTCTTTTTTCAGAAAATGGATATAAGGTTCTTTTTTCAGAAAATAGAGAAAAGGCCCCTTTTTCAAAAAATGGATATAAGGTTCTTTTTTCAGAAAATGGAGATAAAGCTACTTTTTCAGAAAATGGAGATAATGCTCCTTTTTCAGAAAATGGAGATAAGGTGCCTTTTTCAGAAAATGTAGATAAGGTTCTTTTTTCAGAAAATGGAGATAAGGCTCCTTTTTCAGAAAGAGGAGATAGGGGTCCTTTTAAAAAAATGGAGATGAGGCTCCTTTTTCAGAAAATGAAGATAGAGCTCCTTTTTCAGATAATGTAGATAAGGCTCCTTTTTCAGATAATGTAGATAAGGCTCCTTTTTCAGAAAATTGAGATGAGGTTCTTTTTTCAGAAAATGGAGATAAGGTTCTTTTTTTTTAGAAAACAGAGATAAAGCTCCTTTTTCAGAAAATGGAGATAAGACTCCTTTTTCAGAAAATAAAGATAAGGCGCCTTTTCAGAAAATGGAGATAAAGCTCCTTTTTCAGAAAATGGAGATAAGGTTCTTTTTTCAGAAAATGAAGGTAAGGCTCCTTTTTCAGAAAATGGAGATAAGGTTCCTTTTTCAGAAAATGGAGATAAGGTACCTTTTTCAGAAAATGGAGATAAGGTTTTTTTTAGAAAATGGACATAAGGCTCCTTTTTCAGAAAATGGAGACAATGCTCCTTTTTCAGAATATAGAGATAAGGTTTTTTCAGAAAATAAAGATAAGGTTCTTTTTCAGAAAATGGAGATAAGGGTTCTTTTTCAGAAAATGGAGATAATACTCCTTTTTCAGAAAATAGAGATAAGGTTTTTTAGAAAATGGAGATGAGGCTCCTTTTTCAGAAAATGGAGATAAGGCTCCTCTTTCAGAAAATGGAGATAAGGTTCTTTTTAGAAAATGGAGATAAGGCTCCATTTTCAGAAAGTGGAGATAGGGCTAACTTTTTCAGAAAATGTAGATAAAGCTCCGTTTTCAGAAAATGGAGATAAGGCTTATTTTTCAGAAAATGGAGATAAGATTCTTTTTTTAGAAAATGGAGATAAGGCTCCTTTTTTCAAAAAATGGAGATAAGGCTCCCTTTTCAGAAAATGGAGATAAGACTCCTTTTTCAGAAAATGGAGATAAGGCTCCTTGAGATAATGTTCTTTTTTTCAGAAAATAGAGATAAGGTTCTTTTTCAGGAAATGTAGATAAGGCTCTTTTTTCAGAAAATGGAGATAAGGCTAATTTTTCAGAAAATGAAGACAAGGCTCCTTTTTCAGAAAATGGAGTAAGTGCTCCTTTTTCGGAAATTGGAGGTAAGGTTTTTTAGAAAATGGAGATAAGGCTCCTTTTTCAGAAAATGGAGATAAGGCTCCTTTTTCAGAAAATGAAGATAAGACTCATTTTTCGGAAAATGGAGATAAGGCTCCATTTTCAGAGAATGGAGATAGGCTCCGTTTTCAGAACATGGAGATAAAGCTTCTTTTTTCTGAAAATGGAGATAAGGTTCTTTTTTCAGAAAATGGAGATAAGGCTCCTTTTTCAGTAAATGGAGATAAGGCTCCTTTTTTTAGAAAATTGAGATAAGACTCCTTTTTCAGAAAATGGAGATAAGGTTCTTTTTTAATGAAATAGAGATAAGGCTCTTTTTTCAGAAAATGGAGATAAGTCTCCTTTTTAAGAAACTGGAGATAAGGCTCCTTTTTCAGAAAATGGAGGTATTGCTCCTTTTTCAGAAAATTAAGATAATACTCCTTCTTCAGAAAATAGAGACAAGGCCATTTTTTCAGAAAATGAATATAAGGCTCTTTTTCAGAAAATGGGGTTAATTCTCCTTTTTTAGAAAATGGAGATAAGACTCTTATTTTAGGAAATGGAGATAAGGTTCTTTTTCCAGGAAATGGCGATAAGGTTCTTCTCCAGAAAATGGAGATAAGAGCCCTTTTTCAGAAAATGGAGATAAGGCCCCTTTTTTAGAAAATGAAAATAAAACCCCTTTTTCAGATAATGGAGATAAGGTTCCTTTTTCAGGAGATGAAGATAGAGCCCCTTTTTCAGAAAATGGAGATATGGCTCTTTTTTCAGAAATTATAGATAAGGCTTCTTTTTCATAAAATGGAGATAAGGTTCTTTTTCCAAAAAATGGGGATAAGTCTCCTTTTTTTCAGAACATAGAAATAAGGTTCTTTTTTCAGAAAATGGGGATAGGGGTCGTTTTTCAGAAAATAGAGATAAGGCTCCTTTTTCGGAAAATGGAGATAATGTTCTTTTTTCAGATAATGGAGATAATGTTCTTTTTCCAGAAAATGGAGATAAGGCTAATTTTACAGAAAATGGATATAAGGTTCTTTTTCAGAAAATGGATATAAGGCTCCTTTTTCAAAAATGGAGATAATGCTCCTTTTTCAGAAAATAGAGATGAGATACTTTTTGCAGAAAATGGAGAAAAGGTTCCTTTTTTCAGAAAATAGGGATAAGGCTCCTTTTTCAGAAAATGGAGATAAGATTCTGTTTTTCAGAAAATGAAGATAATACTCCTTTTTCAGAAGATGGAGATAAGGTTTTCTTCAGAAAATGGAGATAAGGCTCTTTTTCAAGAAATGGATATAAGGTTCTTTTTTCATAAAATGGAGATAAGGCTCCTTTTTCAAAAAATGGATATAAGGTTCTTTTTTCTGAAAATGGAGATAAGGCTCCTTTTTCAGAAAATGGAGATATTGCTCCTTTTCCAGAAAATGGAGATAAGGTGCCTTTATCAGAAAATGTAGATAAGGTTCTTTTTTCCAGAAAATGGAGATTAGGCTCCTTTTTCAGGAAGTGTAGATAGGGGTCCTTTTCAGAAAATGGAGATAAGGCTCCTTTTTCAGAAAATGGAGATAGAGCTCCTTTTTCAGATAATGTAGATAAGGCTCCTTTTTCAGAAAATGGAGATAGGGCTCTTTTTTTCAGAAAATGGAGATAAGGCTCCTTTGTCAGAAAATGGAGATGAGGTTCTTTTTTCAGAAAATGGAGATAAGGTTCCTTTTTCAGAAAATGGAGATAAAGCTCCTTTTTCAGAAAATGGAGATAAAGCTCTTTTTTCAGAAAATGAAGATAAGGCTGATTTTTCAGAAAATGGAGATAATGCTCCTTTTTCAGAAAATGGAGATAAGGTTCTTTTTTCAGAAATTGAAGATAAGGCTCCTTTTTCAGAAAATGGAGATAAGACTCCTTTTTCAAAAAATTGAGATAAGGTTTCTTTTTCAGAAAATGGAGATAAGGTTTTTTTTTAGAAAATGGAGACAAGGCTCCTTTTTTCAGAATATAGAGATCAGGTTTTTTTAGAAAACGGAGATAAGGCTAGAAAATGGAGAGAAGGCTCCTTTTTCAGAAAATGGAGATAAGGCTCCTTTTTCAGAAAATGGAGGCAAGGCTCCTTTTTTAGAAAATGGAGATAAGGATCCTTTTTCAGAAAATAGAGATAGGTATTTTAGGAAAATAGAGATAAGGCACCTCTTTCAGGAAATGAAGATGAGACTCCTTTTCCTGAAAATAGAGATAAGGCTCCTTTTTCAGGAAATGGAAATAGGGTTTTTTAGAAAATGGAGATAAGGCTCCTTTTTCCAGAAAATGGAGATAAGGCTCTTCTTTCAGGAAATGAAGATAAGACTCTTTTTTCGAAAAATGGAGAAAAGGCTCCTTTGCAGAGAATGGAGATAGGCTCCGTTTTCAGAAGATGGAGATAAGGCTCCTTTTTCAGAAAATGGAGATAAGGCTCCTTTTTTCAGAAAATAGAGATAAGGTTCTTTTTTTCAGACAATGGAGATAAGGCTCCTTTTCAGAAAATGGAGATAACTCTCCTTTTTTAGTAAATGGGGATAAGGCTTCTTTTTCAGAAAATGGATATAAGGTTCTTTTTTCAGAAAATGGAAATAAGGCTCTTTTTTCAGAAAATGGAGATATGGCTCCTATTTCAGAAATTGGAGATAGGGCTCCTTTTACAGAAAATGGAGATAGGGCTCCTTTTCCAGAAAATGGAGATAAGGATCCTTTTTCAGGAAATGGAGATAAGGCTCCTTTTTCAGAAAATGGAGATAAGTTTCTTTTTTTTTCAGAAAATAGAGATAAAGCTCCTATTCAGAAAAAAAGGTAAGGCTTCTTCTTCAGTAAATGGAGATAAGGCTCTTTTTTCAGAAAATGGATATGAGGTTCTTTTTTCAGAAAATGGAGATAAGGCTCCTTTTTTAGAAAATGGAGATTAAGCTCCTTTTTCAGAAAATGGATATGAGTTTCTTTTTCAGAAAATGGAGATAAGGCTCCTTTTTCAGAAAATGGAGATAAGGTTCTTTTACAGAAAGTGGAGATAAGGCTCCTTTTTATGAAAATTTAAATAAGGTTCTTTTTTCAGTGAATGGAGATAAGGCTCCTTTTTTTAGAAAATGGAGATAGGGTTCCTTTGTCAGAAAATGGAGATAAGGCTCCTTTTTCAAAAAATGTGGATAAGGTTCTTTTTTCAGAAATTGGAGATAAGACTCCTTTTTAAGAAAATGGAGACAGGGCTCCTTTTTTAAAAAATGGAGATAGGGCTCTTTTTTCAGAAAATGGAGATAAAGCTCCTTTTTGCAGAAAATGGAGATAAAGTTCTTTTTTTCAGAAATGGAGATGGGGTCCCTTTTTCAGAAAATAGAGATTAGGTTCTTTATTCACTAAATGGAGATAAGGCTCCTCTTTCAGAAAATGGAGATAAGGCTCCTTTTTCAGAAAATAGAGATATGGTTCCTTTTTAAGAAAATGTAAATAAGGCTCCTTTTTCAGAAAATGGAGATAAGGTTCTTTTTTCAGAAAGTGGAGATAAGGCTCCTTTTTCAGAAAATGGAGATAAGGCTCCTTTTTAAGAAAATGGAGATAAGATTCTTTTTTCAGAAATGGAGATAAAGCTAATTTTTCACAAGATTCAGATAAGGTTCCTTTTTCGGAAAATGGAGATAAAGCTCCTTTTTCAGAAAATTTAGATAAGGCTCCTTTTTCAGAAAACGGATATAAAGCTCCTTTTTCAGAAAATGGGGATAAGGTTCTTTTTTCAGAAAATGAAGATAAGGCTCCTTTTTCAGAAAATGGAGATAAGACTCCTTTTTCAGAAAATGGAGGGGACAAAAAATGGAGATATTTTTTTTAGAAAATGAAGATAAGACTCCTTTTTCAGAAAATTTTTTTTTCAGAAAATGGAGATAATGCTTCTTTTTCAGAAAATGGAGATAAGGCTCCTTTTTTCAAAAAATGGAGATAAGGCTCCGTTTTCAGACAATGGAGATAAGGCTCCTTTTTTTAGAAAATAGAGATAAAGCTCCTTTTTCAGAAGATAGAGGTATGGTTTTTTTCAGAAAATAAAGATAAGGTTCCTTTTCAAAAAATGAAGATAACGCCCTGTTTTCAGACAATGGAGATAAGGCTCCTTTTTTAGAAAATAGAGATAAGGCTTCTTTTTCAGAAAAGGGAGATAATACTCCTTTTTCAGAAAATGGAAATAAGGTTTTTTTTTAGAAAATGAAGATGAGTCTCCTTTTTCAGAAAATGGAGATAAGGCTCCTCATTCAGAAAATGGAGATAAGGTTCTTTTTTTAGAAAATGGAGATAAGGTTCTTTTTTCAGAAAGTGGAGATAGGGCTCCTTTTTCAGAAAATGTAGATAAGGCTCCTTTTTCAGAAAATGGAGTTAAGGCTCTTTTTTTCAGAAAATAGAGATAATGTTCTTTTTTTGAAAAAATGGAGATAAGGCCCCTTTTTTTCAGAAAGTGGAGATAAGGCTCCTTTTTCAGAAAATGGAGATAAGGCTCCTTTTTCAGAAAATGGAGATATGGTTCCTTTTTAAGAAAATGTAAATAAGGCTCCTTTTTCAGAAAATGGAGATAAGGTTCTTTTTTCAGAAAGTGTAGATAAGGCTCCTTTTTCAGAAAATGGAGATAAGGCTCCTTTTTAAGAAAATGGAGATAAGATTATTTTTTCAAAAATGGAGATAAAGCTAATTTTTCACAAGATTGAGATAAGGTTCCTTTTTCAGAAAATGGAGGTAAAGCTCCTTTTTCAGAAAATGGAGATAAGGCTCCTTTTTCAGAAAACGGAGATAAAGCTCCTTTTTCAGAAAATGGAGATAAAGTTCTTTTTTCAAAAATGAAGATGAGACTCTTTTTTCAGAAAATAGAGATAAGGCTCCTTTTTCAGAAAATGGAGATAATGTTCCTATTTCAAAAAATGGAGATAAGGTTTGTTTAGAAAATGGAGATAAGACTCCTTTTTCAGAAAATGGAGACAAGGCTCTCTTTTTCAGAAAATGGAGATAAGGTTTTTTAGAAAATGGAGATAAGGCTTCTTTTTCAGAAAATGGAGATAATGCTCCTTTTTTCAAAAAATGGAGATAAGGCTCCGTTTTCATACAATGGAGATAAGGCTCCTTTTTTAGAAAACAGAGATAAAGCTCCTTTTTCAAAAGATAGAGATAAGGTTTTTTTCAGAAAATAAAGATAAGGTTCCTTTTCAAAAAATGGAGGTTAGACTCAGTTTTCAGACAATGGAGATAAGGCTCCTTTTTTAGAAAATAGAGATAAGGCTTCTTTTTCAGAAAAGGGAGATAATACTCCTTTTTCAGAAAATGGAAATAAGGTTTTTTAGAAAATGGAGATGAGGCTTCTATTTCAGAAAATGGAGATAAGGCTCCTTTTTCAGAAAATGGAGATATTGCTCCTTTTCCAGAAAATGGAGATAAGGTGCCTTTTTCAGAAAATGGAGATGAGGTTCTTTTTTCAGAAAATGGAGATAAAGCTCCTTTTTCAGAAAATGGAGATAAGGCTCTTTTTTTGAAAATGGAGATAAGACTCCTTTTTCAGAAAATGGAGATAACGCAGCTTTTTCAGAAAATGGAAATAAGGTTCTTTTTTCAGAAAATGAAGATAAGGCTCCTTTTTCAGAAAATGGAGATAAGACTCTTTTTCAGAAAATGGAGATAATGTTTTTTTTAGAAAATGGAAATAAGGCTCCTTTTTCAGAAAATGGAGACAAGGCTTCTTTTTTCAGAATATAAAGGTAAGATTTTTTTAGAAAATGGAGATAAGACTCCTTTTTTTGAAAATGGAAAGAAGGCTAATTTTTCAGAAAATGGAGATAAGGCTCCCTTTTCAGAAAATGGAGGTAAGGCTCCTTTTTTTAGAAAATGGAGATAAGGTTCCTTTATCAGAAAATATAGATAAGGTTTTTTTAGGAAAATAGAGATAAGGCACCTCTTTCAGGAAATGAAGATAAGACTCCTTTTTCAGAAAATGGAGATAAGGCTCCTTTTTTAGAAAATGGAAGTAAGGTTTTTTAAGAAAATGGAGATAAGGCTCCTCTTTCAAGAAATGAAGTTAAAACTCCTTTTTCAGAAAATAGAGAAAAGGCTCCTTTTGCAGAGAATGGAGATAAGGCTCCTTTTTTCAGAAAATAGAGATAAGGTTCTTTTTTTCAGACAATGGAGATTAGGCTACTTTTTCAGAAAATGGAAATAACGCTCCTTTATCAGTAAATGGGGATAAAGCTTCTTTTTCAGAAAATAGATATAAGGTTCTTTTTTCAGAAAATGGAGATAAGGTTCTTTTTTCAGAAAATGGAGATAAGGCTCCTTTTTCAGGAAATGGAGATAATGCTCCTTTTTCAGAAGAATGGAGATAAGGTTCTTTTTTTCAGTAAATAGAGATAGGGCTCATATTTTTCAGAAAATGGAGATAAGGCTTTTTTTCAGAAAATGGAGATAAGGCTCCTTTTTCACAAATTGGAGATAGGGCTCCTTTTTCAGAAAATGGAGATAAGGCTCCTTTTTCAGAAAAAGGAGATAAGGTTCTTTTTTTCAGAAAATGGAGATAAGGCTCTTTTTTCAGAAAATGGAGATAAGACTCCTTTTTTAGAAAATGGAGATAAGGCTCCTTTTTCAGAAAATGGAGATAAGGCTCCTTTTTTAGAAAATGGAGATAAGGCTCCTTTTTCAGAAAGTGGAGATAAGGTTTTTTCAGAAAATGGAGATAATGCTTTTTTCAAAAAATGGAGATAATTCTCCTTTTTCAGAAATTGGAGATAGGGCTCCTTTTTCAGAAAATGGAGATAAGGCTCCTTTTTCAGAAAATGGAGATAAGGCTCCTTTTTCAGGAAATGGAGATAAGGTTCTTTTTTTCAGAAAATGGAGATAAGGCTCCTTCTTCGGAAAATGGAGATAAGGCTCTTTTTTCAGAAAATGGAGATAAGGCTCATTTTTCAGTAAATCGAAATAAGGTTCTTTTTTTTTAAAAAATAGAGATAAGGCTCCTTTTTTAGAAAATTATGTAAGGCTCCTTCTTCAGAAAATGGAGATAAGATTCTTTTTCAGAAAATGGATATAAGGTTCTTTTTTCAGAAAATGGGGATAAGGCTCCTTTTTCAGAAAATGGGGATAAGGCTCCTTTTTCAGAAAATGGAGATAAGTTTCTTTTTCACAAAATGGAGATATGCCTCCTATTTCTGAAAATGGAGATAATGTTCTTTTTTCAGTAAATGGTGATAAAGCTCCTTTTTCAGAAAATGGAGATAGGGCTCCTTTTTCAGAAAATGGATATAAGGCTCATTTTTTCAGAAAATGGGGAAAAGGTTCTTTTTTCAGAAAATTAAGATAAGGCTCATTTTTAAGAAAATGGAGATAAGGCTCTTTTTTCAGAAAATGAAGATAAAGCTCCTTTTTCAGAAAATGGATATAAGGTTCTTTTTTCAGAAATGGAGATAAGTCTCCTTTTTCAAAAAATGGAGATAAGTCTCTTTTTTTCAGAAAACGGAGTTAAGGCTCTTTTTTCAGAAAATGCAGATAATGCTCTTTTTTCCGAAAATGGAGATAAGGCTCTTTTTCAGAAAATGGAGATAAGGCTCATTTTTCAAAAAATCGAAATAAGGTTCTTTTTTTCAGAAAATAGGGATAAGGCTCCTTTTTCAGAAAATTAGGTAAGGCTCCTTCTTCAGAAAATGGAGATAAGGTTCTTTTTTCAGAAAATGGATAAAATGGTCTTTTTTCAGAAAATGGGGATAAGGCTCCTTTTTCAGAAAATGGAGATAGGGTCCTTTTTCAGTAAATGGAGATAAGGCTCCTTTTTCAGAAAATGGAGATAGGGCTCTTTTTTCAGAAAATGCATATAAGGCTTCTTTTTTTAGAAAATGGGTATAAGGTTCTTTTTTCAGAAAAAGGAGATAATGCTCCTTTTTAAAAAATGGAGATAAGGCTCTTTTTTCAAAAAATGGAGATAAAGCTCCTTTTTCAGAAAATGGAGATAAGGTTCTTTTTTCAGAAATGGATATGTCTCCTTTTTCAAAAATGGAGATAAGGATCTTTTTTCAGGAAATGGAGTTAAGGCTCTTTTTTCAGAAAATGCAGATAAGGCTCTTTTTTCAGACAATGTAGATAAGGCTCCTTTTTTAGAAAATGGAGATAAAGCTCCTTTTTCAGAAGATAGAGATAAGTTTTTTTTCAGAACAAAGAGATAAGGTTCTTTTTCAGAAAATTAAGATACGGCTCCTTTTTCAGAAAATGGAGATAAGGCTCCTTTTTCAGAAAATGGCGATAATGTTTTTTTAGAAAATAGAAATAAGGCACCTTTTTCAGAAAAGGGAGAAAAGGCTCCTTTTTCAGAAAATGAAGATAAGACTCCTTTTTCGAAAAATGGAGAAAAGGCTCCTTTTTCAGAGAATGGAGATAGGCTCCGTTTTCAGAAAATGAAGATAACGCTCCTTTTTCATAAAATGGAGATAAGGCTCCTTTTTTCCGAAAATGGAGATAAGGTTCTTTTTTCCAGAAAATGGAGATAGGGCTCCTTTTTCAGAAAATGGAGATAGGCTCCTTTTTCAGAAAATGGAGATAAGGTTTTTATAGGAAATGGAGATAAGCCTCCTTTTACAGAAAATGGAGATAAGGCTCATCTTTCAGAAAATGAAGATAAGACTCCCTTTTCAAAAAATGGAGAAAAGTCTCCTTTTTATGAGAATGGAGAGAAGGTCCGTTTTCAGAAAATGGAGATAAGGCTCCTTTTTCAGAAAATGGAGATAAGTCTCCTTTCTTCAGAAAATGGAGATAAGCATCTTTTTTTCAGAAAATGGAGATAAGGCTCCTTTTTCAGAAAATGGAGATAAGGCTCCTTTTTAGGAAATAGAGATAAGGCTCCTTTTTCAGAAAATGGAGATAAGGTTCTTATTTTAAACAATGGAGATAAGGCTTTTTTTTCAGAAAATGTACATAAAGGCTCCTTTTTCAGAAATTGGAGATAGGGCTCCTTTTTCAGAAAATGAAGAATGGGCTCCTTTTTCAGAAAATGGAGATAAGGCTTCTTTTTCAGAAATTAAAGATTGGGCTCCTTTTCCAGAAAATGGAGATAGGGCTCCTTTTCAGAAAATGGAGATAAGGCTCCTTTTTCAGAAAATGGCTCCTTCTTCAGATAATAAGGCTCCTTTTTCAGAAAATGGAGATCATTTTTTCAGAAAATCGGTTCTTTTTCAGAAAATGGAGATAAGGCTCCTTTTTCAGAAAATTAGGTAAGGCTCCTTCTTCAGAAAATGGAGATAAGGCTCTTTTTTCAGAAAATGGAGAGAAGGCTCATTTTTCAGAAAATCGAAATAAGGTTCTTTTTTCCAGAAAATGGAGATAAGGCTCCTTTTTCAGAAAATTAGGTAAGGCTCCTTCTTCAGAAAATGGAGATAAGGTTCTTTCTTCAGAAAATGGATATAAGGTTCTTTTTTCAGAAAATGGAGATAAGGCTCCTTTTTCAGAAAATGGAGATAAGGTTCATTTTTCAGAAATGGAGATAAGGCTCTTTTTTCAAAAAAAGGATTTAAAGCTCTTTTTTCAGAAAATGGAGATAAAGCTCTTTTTCAGAAAATGGAGAGAAATAAGATAGTCTCTTTTTCAGAAAATGGAGATAAGCTCTTTTTCAAAAAATGGAGATAAGGGAGATAAGGCTTTTTCCAGAAAATGGAGATAAAGCTTTTTTTCAGAAAATGAAGATAAGGCACTTTTTTCAGAAAATGGAGATAAGGCTCTTTTTTCAAAAAATGAAGATAAGACTCCTTTTTCAGAAAATGGAGATAAGGTTCTTTTTCAATAAAAGGAGATAGGCTCCTTTTTCTGAAAATGGAGATAAAGTTCTTTTTCAGTCAATGGAGATAAGGCTCCTTTTTCAGAAAATGGAGATAGGGCTCCTTTTTAAAAAATGGAAATAAGGCTCCTTTTTTCAGAAAATGGGGATAAGGCTCCTTTTTAAGAAAATGGAGATAAGGCTCATTTTTCAAAAAATGGAGATAAGGCTCTTTTTTCAAAAAATGGATTTAAGGCTCTTTTTTCAGAAAATGGAGATAAGGCTCTTTTTTCAGAAAATAGAGATAAGGCTCTTTTTTCAGAAAATAGAGATATGGCTCTTTTTTCAGAAAATGGAGATAAAACTCTTTTTCAGAAAATGGATATATGGCTCTTTTTTCAGAAAATGGAGATAAGGCTCTTTTTACAGAAAATGGAGATGAAGCTCCTTTTTTCAGAAAATGGAGATAAGGTTCTTTTTTCAGAAATGGAGATAGGTCTCCTTTTTCAGAAAATGGAGATAAGGTTCTGTTTTCAGAAAATTTTCAGAAAATGGAGATAAGGCTCTTTTTTTGGATTTAAGGCAGAAAATGGAGATAAGGCTCATTTTTCAGAAAATTTAGAGATAAGCTCGAAATAGAAAATGGTTCTTTTTTCCAAAATGAAAATAAAAATGGATAAGGCTCCTTTTCAGAAAATTAGGTAAGGCTCCTTCTTCAGAAAATGGAGATAAGGTTCTTTTTTCAGAAAATGGATATAAGGTTCTTTTTTTCAGAAAATGGGGATAAGGCTCCTTTTTCAGAAAATGGGGATAAGGCTCCCTTTTCAGAAAATGGAGATAAGTTTCTTTTTCACAAAATGGAGATAAGGCTCCTTTTTCAGAAAATGAAGATAAGGTTCTTTTTCAGAAAATGGAGATGAGGCTCCTTTTTCTGAAAATGGAGATAGGGTTCTTTTTTCAGTAAATGTAGATAAGGCTCCTTTTTCAGAAAATGGAGATAGGGCTCCTTTTTCAGAAAATGGATATAAGGCTCCTTTTTACAGAAAATGGAGATGAAGCTCCTTTTTCGGAAAATGGAGATAAGGTTCTTTTTTCAGAAATGGAGATAGGACTCCTTTTTCAGAAAATGGAGATACGGTTCTGTTTTCAGAAAATGGAGATAAGGCTCTTTTTTCAGAAGATGGAGATAAGGCTCATTTTTCAGAAAATCTCCTTTTCAGAAAATGGAATACGGTTTTTTTCAGAAAATGGAGATAAGGCTCTTTTTCAGAAGATGGAGATAAGGCTCCTTCTTCAGAAAATGGAAATAAGTTCTTTTTTCAGAAAATGGAGATAAGGCTCTTTTTCAGAGAAAATTAGGGGCTCCTTCTTCAGAAAATGGAGATAAGGTTCTTTTTTCAGAAAATGGATATAAGGCTCTTTTCAGAAAATGGAGATAAGTTTCTTTTTCAGAAAATGGAGATAAGGCTCCTTTTTCAGAAAATGGAGATAATGTTTCTTTTTCAGAAAATGGAGATAAAGGCTCCTTTTTTGAAAATGGAGATAATGTTCTTTTTCAGTAAATGGAGGTAAGGCTCCTTTTTTTGAAAATGGAGATAGGGTTCTTTTTTCAGTAAATGGAGATAAGGCTCCTTTTTTCAGAAAATGGAGATAGGGCTCCTTTTCCAGAAAATGGATATAAGGCTCCTTTTTTCAGAAAATGGGGATAAGGTTCTTTTTTTAGAAAAAGGATATAATGCTCCTTTTTAAGAAAATGGAGATAAGGCTTTTTTTCAGAAAATGGAGATAAATCTCCTATTTCAAAAAATGGAGATAAGGCTCTTTTTTCAGAAAATGGAGTTAAGGCTCTTTTTTCAGAAAATGCAGATAAGGCTCTTTTTTCAGACAATGTATATAAGGCTCCTTTTTTAGAGAATGGAGATAAAGCTCCTTTTTCAGAAGATAGAAATAAGGTTTTTCAGAACATAGAGATAAAGTTCTTTTTCAGAAAATAGAGAGAAGGCTCCTTTTTCAGAAAATGGAGATAAGGCTCCTTTTTCAGAAAATGGAGATAAGGTTTTTTTTAAATAGAAATAAGGCTCCTTTTTCAGAAATGGAGATAAGGCTCCTGTTTCAGTAAATGAAGATAAGACTCCTTTTCCGAAAAATGGAAAAAGGCTCCTTTTTCAGAGAATGGAGATAGGCTCCGTTTTCAGAAAATGGAGATAAGGCCCTTTTTCTGAAACTGGAGATAATGCTCCTTTTTTCAGAAAATGGAGATAAGGTTCTTTTTTCCAGAAAATGGTATAAGTCTCCTTTTTTCAGAAAATGGAGATAAGGCTCCTTTTTCAGAAAATGGAGATAATGTTTTTATAGGAAATGGAGATAAGCCTCCTTTTACAGAAAATGGAGATAAGGCTCCTTTTTCAGAAAATAGAGATAAGGCTCCTTTTTCAGAAAATGGAGATAAGTCTCCTTTTTTCAGAAAATCGAAATAAGGTTCTTTTTTCAGAAAATGGAGATAAGGCTCCTTTTTCAGAAAATGCAGATAATGTTCTTTTTTCAGAAAATGGAGATAAGCCTTTTTTTCAGAAATGGACATAAGGCTCCTTTTTCAGAAATTGGAGATAGGGCTCCTTTTTCAGAAATTGGAGATAGGGCCCCTTTTCCAGAAAATGGAGATGAGGCTTCTTTTTCAGAAATTGGAGATAGGGCTCCTTTTTCAGAAAATGGAGATAGGGCTAATTTTCCAGAAAATGGAGATAGGGCTCCTTTTTCAGAAAATGGAGATAAGGCTCCTTTTTTCAAAAAATGGAGATAAGGTTCTTTTTTTCAGAAAATAGAGATGAGGCTCCTTTTTCAGAAAATTAGGCAAGGCTCCTTCTTCAGAAAATGGATATAAGGCTCTTTTTTCAGAAAATGGAGATAAGGCTCTTTTTTCAGAAAATGGAGATAAGGTTCTTTTTTTCAGAAAATCGAAATAAGGCTTCTTTTTCAGAAAATAGAGATGAGGCTCCTTTTCAGAAAATGGAGATAAGGCTCCATCTTCAGAAAATGGAGGTAAGGTTTTTTTTCAGAAAATGGATATAAGGTTCTTTTTCAGAAAATGGGGATAAGGCTCCTTTTTCAGAAAATGGAGATTAGTTTCTTTTTCACAAAACGGAGATAAGGCTCCTTTTTCATAAAAATGAATATAAGGTTCTTTTTTCAGAAAATGAAGATAAGGCTCCTTTTTTCTGAAAATGGAGATAAGGTTCTTTTTTCAGTAAATGGAGATAAGGCTCCTTTCTCAGAAAATGGAGATAAGGCTCCTTTTTCAGAAAATGGATATAAGGCTCTTTTTTTCAGAAAATGGGTATAAGGTTCTTTTTCAGAAAATGTAGATAAGGCTCCTTTTTGAGAAAATGGAGATTAGGCTCTTTTTTCAGAAAATGGAGATAAAGCTCCTTTTTCAGAAAATGGAGATAAGGTTCTTTTTTCAGAAATGGAGATAGGTCTCCTTTTTCAGAAAATGGAGATAAGTCTCTTTTTTCAGAAAATGGAGTTAAGGCTCTTTTTTCAGAAAATGCAGATAAGGCTCTTTTTCAGAAAATGGAGTTAAGGCTCTTTTTTCAGAAAATGTAGATAAGGTTCTTTTTTCAGAAAATGGAGTTAAGGCTCTTTTTCCAGAAAATGGAGATAAGGCTTTTTTTCAGAAAATGGAGATAAGGCACTTTTTTCAGAAAATAGAGATAAGGCTCTTTTTTCAAAAAATGGAGATAAGGCTCCTTTTTCAGAAAATGGAGATAAGGTTCTTTTTTCAGTCAATGGAGAAAAGGCTCCTTTTTCAGAAAATGGAGATAGGACTTCTTTTTCAGAAAATGGAGATAAGGCTCCTTTTTTCAGAAAATGGGGATAAGGTTCTTTTTCCAGAAAATGGAGATAAGGCTACTTTTTAAGAAAATGGAGATAGGGCTCATTTTTCAAAAAATGGAGATAAAGCTTTTTTTTCAGAAAATGGAGATAATGCTCTTTTTTCAGAAAATGGAGATAAGGCTCTTTTTTCAGAAAATGGACATAAGGCTCTTTTTTCAAAAAATGAATGTAAGGCTCTTTTTTCAGAAAATGGAGATAAGGCTCTTTTTTCAGAAAATAGAGGTAAGGCTCTTTTTTCAGAAAATAGAGATATGGCTCTTTTTTCAGAAAATGGAGATAAAGCTCTTTTTTCAGAAAATGGAGATAATGCTCTTTTTTCAGTAAATGGAGATAAGGCTCTTTTTACAGAAATGGAGATAAGGCTCTTTTTTCAGAAAATAGAGGTAAGGCTTTTTTTTCAGAAAATAGAGATATGGCTCTTTTTTTCAGAAAATGGAGATAAAGCTCTTTTTTCAGAAAATGGAGATAAGGCTCTTTTTTCAGAAAATGGAGATAAGGCTCTTTTTACAGAAAATGGAGATAAGGCTCTTTTTTCAGAAACTGGAGATAAGGCTCTTTTTACAGAAAATGGAGATGAAGTTCCTTTTTCAGAAAATGGAGATAAGGTTCTTTTTTGAGAAATGGAGATAGGGCCCCTTTTTCAGAAAATGGAGATAAGGTTCTGTTTTCAGAAAATGGAGATAAGGCTCCTTTTTCAGAAAATGGAGATAAGGTTCTTTTCTCAGAAAATGGAGATAAGGCTCCTTTTTCAGAAAATGGAGATAAGGTTCTTTTTTCAGAAAATGGAGATAAGGTTCTTTTCTCAGAAAATGGAGATAAGGCTCCTTTTTCAGAAAATTGAGATAAGGTTCTTTTTCAGAAAATACAGATAAGGCTCGTTTTTCAGAAAATGGTGGTAGAAGTTCCTTTCCTTTTTTGGGAATACAAAGAGAGAATTTTTTTCTGCTCCTGAAAAGGAAAGATAAAGGCCTCACCTCTCTCCGGACAAAAATAAATTTTTTCTATTCTTTCCAGAAACGGGTAATGGAGCCTCTTGTCCTCTTTCCAGGAAGGAGTTAGTCTCCCCAACCCCTCAGAATGACGAAATAACTGCTCCTCTCATGGCAGGCACTGGTGAAAGTTCACTCCTCTTTATAAAAACTGAGATAATAAATCTGTCTTCTTTTCATAAATGAAAAATCAAGTTTTCCCCATCCATCCTTCTTAAAAGAAGAGACAAAAACTTGCCACTTCTTACTGACGTAGATAAAGATTTTCCCTTTTTTCCACTGGATGTTCCAGTTTTCTTCTCAGAAAGGAGAGATCATACAGAGGTAAAGGTTTTCTCCTCTTTCCATTAACTGGAGATGAAAGCTCCTCCTGGCCTCTTTCTAGAAGAGAGGGATTATGTTTCCCTTCTTCTCCCTCTAAATATAAGAGATGAACTTTCCCCTCCTCCCTCCTTCCAGACAGAGGTAAAGGTTCTTTATCTCTTTCCAGTAGCTAAATATGATGGTTTCCCTCCTATTTACAGAAAAGAGCCTTAACACACATCTTTTTAGGCAGAGTTAAGGTTCTTTTTTTTTAAGAAGAAGAGATAAAGGTTCTCTCCTTGCAGAATACTAGAAGTAAAGGTTCCTCTCCTCTCTCAAGAAAGAGGGGAGGAAAGTTCCGCCCCTCATTCCAGAATAAATAGATGAGAATTACTTTGCTCTTTCTGGAAAGAGCAAAGTAATAGTTGAAAGTTCTCTTCTTTGCGAAAGAAGAGATGAAAGTTCTCCCCTGTCTCTTTGTCCTCTCCTTAACGTAGGGAGAAGATAGGGAAGGATCTAACTTTCCCAAATAATAGAGAATGTTGACACAAAATTTGTTTAAGATTAAGAGCACTTTGAGGATCGGATAAAGCTTATTTTCTTCTTTGAGAAATAACTTTAAAGATCATGATTGTCAGCGATAAATTCTGCTGAAACTTTTTAAAAAGTTTTAATTCGTTTATTTGTAAGCTTTAGACGGCGAATGTATCGTTTTAAATAATGTAAAATATGACACACAACAATTACGAGAGAATAAACTTGAAAACTGAACGAGTAATTTAATATAAAGTCAATATTGTAGGCTCCTTTGGTGTTCTGGAATATAAACGAAGTTTCCCTTATTCTCGAAGAGAGTAAGAAGTTGGGATTGTTTTTCCAAAGGGCAGGAACAACTTCTCCGGAAAGTTTGCAGCTTTTTAATTTTTTCCCTTTTTGAACTCATTTCCACTGGAATGACTTGATTTTTCTAGGCCTTTTTCAGATTTCTAAAAAAGAATATACTTCGATAACATCGGAAACATTTTGTTTTCATTTCGTAGTAATTTTAAAAGCCATAATTGGTAAAAACTCAAAGTTGTAAATCGTATCAGTTTCAGAATATTGTGTGGTTACCTAATGCTCAAATGGATGGTACTTCTCTGTCGACCTGTGCAACCTGAGGAACGTCCTTAACTGAGGATTCTTAATTCTTCTTATGCAAGATTTTTTATCTACTGTCGAAGTGAAAGAAGAGAATCATTTTTTTTTTTTTTTTGCTTTCTAGCCTATCATGCATGCATGCAGTGTCTAGTGGTTAATCATAGCTTCTTTTTCCTTAAGATTTATGGATGGATATTTCAGTGCTTCTAAATGGCTAGAACTTTAAAGATTAGTAAGGTTTGTTGCATTTATTATTAGCTGCAGGATTTGTGGACGCGAAAATGTCCCTTGTAGGTCTAATAATAAAAGTGGTTTTTTGGATTTTATGAACAGTAATAGTGGTAAAGATTTTTCTTAAGGTATACCTCAGACATCTGATGCATGGTGGAGGCGAAATGAATAGCTAGCTTATAGTAACGATTTATTGTTGGGACGATAGTACTGCTAGAGGCGATCTAATTTTTTTCTCTCTCTCCCTCTCCCAGTTATTTATATATATATATATATATATATATATATATATATATATATATATATATATATATATATATATATATATATATATATATATATATATAAATGGCCCATTCTCTTAAGAACATTTGGTCCCTGAGGGCTACAGTAGTACTGAGCACAGCGAAACAGTGAGTCATCTACTGTGTTTCACCGTGTTTAGTACTAGTCCTTGCGGCGTGAAATGTGTTTCGCTGTGTTTAGTACTAGCCCCTTGGGGAGCAAATGCACTCAGGGACATTTGATCCCGCAGGGGCTAGTGCTAAACATGGCGAAACACATTTGACCCCCCAGGGGCTAGCACTAAACATGACGAAACAGTGTAGATGAATCACTGTTTCGCAGTGTTTAGTACTAGCCCTCGGGGATTAAATGTTCCACAGCGATTTGGTCATTTCACATATTCCCTGATATATATATATATATATATATATATATATATATATATATATATATATATATATATATATATATATATATATATATATATATATGCGTGTGTGTGTTTTCTGTAAGTACGTGTCACTGTGTGACAATGTAGTGTTCAGCGCATCCCAACGCATAGGTGAACGCCTGGTGATATGCGGAGCTGAGCATGACGTGCACGACCGAAAGTCACCTTAAGATACAGGTGTATCAGCGACACGTGTGCTTACCTGTCTTTCTTTTTTTTTTTTTTGTCTCGAATATTCTAGAAGCTCTGTCCGGTTTAGATCCGGATATGGGTGTCTTGTACGCTTGTCGGTGATGAAAAGTGGCTTGTAGGGTAAGTGTTGAGAGCTTTTGTGAAAAGCCATACACGCTTTTTGGAGGAGCGTTTTGGGGGAGCCGAAGTGTGAGGACTCTCTGGGACCAGATTCCTTGCTGTGAAGGTGAGTGTTCAAGGCAAATAATGACTTCACATTTGAGTGGCCTGTCAAAGTCCAACGAGGGATGATCTCTCTCTCTACAGATGTTTCATGGGTAGTCATGGATAGTTATGGATAGCCATGCAAAGTTGTGCACATGCACCTGCATGGATAGGCAGGTGTAGACGTGGGGGTTGGAATAGGAAGAATCCCACTTATAATTTTGGTGACTGATAAAATGTTTGGGGAAGACATTCATTTCCCTTTTTCCTTCTCTTTTTAGGATTTTGCCTATTTACCTTGCTTCACCTGTTATTGTTAGATTTACAGAGTAAACTACTTTTGAAGTGGTTTGATTTATCTACACTAAATGTGGAGTAATTAATATTCGCGAGAGAGAGAGAGAGAGAGAGAGAGAGAGAGAGAGAGAGAGAGCCGCTTACCCACGTCTACCATCATTTCCGGGTAGGTCTGAAATTTATATGTCTGTAATATAAATGTGTTTGTGTGTGTGTGTGTCTACCCTGATTTCTTTTCTTTGTGTCGTAGCTATCTGAACAGATCTTTCCCTGCTGTTGTCCTCTCTCTCTCTCTCTCTCTCTCTCTCTCTCTCTCTCTCTCTCTCTCACTTGTTAAGTACTACCCTGAAATCTTTGTCTTACGTATCGAAAACCAGTCTTTTCCTCCATATTTACTCCTCTTCCACTCTCTCAGTAGCGCCCTGGCGCGCCTTTTCTCTCTCCTCACTCACACAAAGACCCCCTCCCCTCCCCTCCCTTGGGTCCTGGTCATCCGTAGCGGTTAGGAGAGCTTTAGGTCGTAGTGTCAGCTCTCATCCATCATCAAGGACTTGTCATCCGTCTTCAACTATACCTCAACCTTCCTCCCTTCTCCCTCCTCCCCTTCAACCCTTTCCCCCATGTTTATTCCCCACCCTCCCTTTTCTGCGACCCTTCAGTCTTCTGTTATGTTCAGTCTTTTGTCTCCCTTTTCCAAGTGCCTTCCCCCCCTCCCCCCTCCCCCACCACCGTTCTCTTGTCGTATCATTTTATTTGAGTATCCTTTTTCCATTCAGAATTCTCGTTTCTTTTAAAGCGTTAATCTTTAAAAGGCCTTTTTACTTTATTGATCTGATTCAGTCTTACTTATGGAAACAACCCTAAAAGCCTATATATTATTATTATTATTATTATTATTATTATTATTATTATTATTATTATTGTTGTTGTTATTATTATTATTATTACAGAAAACCTGCTCACAGTTATGGAACTGGCCTTGGGAGGCAGATAACTTGTTAAGCAAATTTTCGCGAATATCTCCAAAAAGATGGAAATAACAAATAAAGAATAAATCACGAAACAGATTGTACCCTCTCGCTTTATTGTTCCTAT